>NW_024870493.1:104517-185040 GCF_013358625.1 Macadamia integrifolia
CCCAACAAAAAAAAGGAAAAAAGTCTAGCATATATGTCACTTGTTTTTTATCTGCTTGTTCGTTGCTGATTTGAGCCCAATAGGCAGAGTCAAAGTTTCCGGCAGCTCTCACACTTTGGCATCAAGAAAGTTCTTAGAGTTTGCTTCTTAACAGAATAAGAAAAGGTTTTGATGCCTTTTTTTTTTTTTTTTTTTTGGAGGGGGGGGTTTAACATTTTTGATGTCCTGTTGATTAACTAGATTCATGATACAAGAAAGTTGGACCACTAAATTCCCAAAAGTCTACTTAAAACAAGCCAAAGATAAACTCAATAACCCTTAAAACAAACTTACCACCACCCGCCAGCTAGCCTCCAGAAAAAAACAAAGAAAAGGAAAAACATAAGGGGCATTCTGGAGTTCAATCTCATATAATTGAGGGACCTATGATAGTAAAAACATTTTTTTACATGTCCAATGGTGCGGTTACTTTGTTGGCTCTGCTTGCTCTGGATTTTAATAAAAAGATCTTCTAGACATTCTAGGTTCCTTTCATTGATTGGTTAAGCAGTATTGAAACAAGATAGTCCCCACCCTAAACTCTCCCTGTTTTGCAATAGAAGCTTTTAACTCCTCAATTAGCTCTTCCCTCAACGAAAGCACAACAATGACCTAGGTAGCTAATAAAAAACCCTATAGATGAAGTCTCCTCGCAAAAGGGCAAATAAAACCCACATTGGGCTCAAGCATCAGTCAACTTTTCATATATACAATAAGTTAGATCAATCACAAGCTTTTAAACAAGCCATGCTGATTCACTTCAGTAATCACACTCCCGTTTCTAGAAGATCAAAACTTTTTACCAAAACCAATCCAAAGTACTCATACTGTATAGTTACCTTAGAGTGAAAAAGCTATTTAAAGTAAAGAAGTTCACAGGCTTCAAGTACTAGTTTACCAAACTCTGCCTGTAACCATTAATCAAGCTACTTGATTGAGTTTTTGACATGCATAGGCAATGGCACTAGGAAGCATAGAAAAATACCTTGGTAGTGTAAACCTTATCACCATTTTCATTGATGTAAAACTGAAGATACATGGTTACAGATCTTCAAACCTGTTGATATTCAAAATAAGCAAGGTACTGCATAAAGTAAACAACCAAACGATTCAGAAACCCTAGTTTAACAAAAGGTTAATCTTACCAAACAAACGAAAATGGATCGTTTGCCAGAAGCTACTGCAACGTCCTCGCCACACAAATACCAGACGGCGGCAGTAGGGATTTAAGTGTGTGTTAACATAAGCTGCAGAAGCGTTGGTGTTTTGCCGTCTAAACCTACTCTCTCTCTCTCTCTCTCTCTCTCTCTCTCTCTTTTACCCCGCCGTTTCAGCCATATGAGGTAGGGGCGTCCATTTTTAATAGGGTCAATTTCGTAATTTCATTCAAACCCTCACCCAAGGCCAGAGAACTCTTCAACTATATGAGGTAGAGATGTCAATTTTAGCCCGGCCAAATTAATAAATATGTCAAGCTCAAGCTTCGTTTATATTCGGTCATTCCCAATGCAAGGGTACAACCCAACAGGTGCCTACAATTATTAGCCTGATTCAGCTTAACATGTTTAAAGTCTGATTAGAAGCTATTTACTCACCTGACATGTTCAGAGCACGATCATAACCGTTTAGAGATAAATGGCTAATTAGCCCATTTGGTCTGATTATTGGTAGCTCAATTAAGGATTGATACTTGGCCGAACATTTGTAAATATATAAATAGGACCATGATTAGCATATGAAGTCTGATTTCTTAAAAGGGATGATCATGGTGCATGATCCTAAAGTGGGCATGCCAATTAGTCCCAATCGAAACCAGCCTGGACCGACCGATTGACGCCACTCATATAAGGCACTAAGGACATGGATAAACCAATATGGAATTGTAACTCTTATCTCTCAACATCTACTTGTAAATGGAATGAACTGCTGTCATACATGCAAGTTGAGAGACAAGTGGAAGGAAAGAAACAAGGAACCATGAGCTCTAATATGTCAAACCCAAAATATTAAGACATTAAGTGTATAGAGTTCCTCAAGTATATGAAGAGCCCTTGGCCCTTGAGTGGGTTCACACACACACACACACATGCACATATGCACACACAAGATCGAAAAGGCATAAAAAAAATTGATGTGAGACTATAATTCTATAACTACCAAGTGCCAACACACTTACACGACTACACATGTCCGAAGATATTTCATTATGCCCACACATGAGGGAGGTGCTAGGAGTTATAGAGTTATAATCTGGCATCGGGTCATTGGTGCATTCATATATTTGATGAGTTATATCTACCTAATGCCTTAAGATTTTAGTTGAACCATCCAACCATGATCATAATAAGAATTTTTCTCTATTTTAGTTTATACTTTTGACCATGCTCCAAAACTTTAGTAGTGCAATTATAAAGAAGCAAGACATATCTTAGATCGATCTTCAGAAAATTAACAATTATAGCTATGCAGAGTTATGAATATTTAGTTTCTATTGATTTTTTATAATAAGAAAATGTCTACTTAATATAGATATGGGCATATGGCCTCTCTAATACCCCCACTAAAAGGAACATGAAAACACTCCCATGCCCAAGGAGTGTCCATCGATTTAGGAATTAACTTGAGCATCATCAAAGAGTCTTCTTGGTAGAAGAACAGTTATACAACATGAAAGATTATGCAACAGTAAAGTAGGATTAGGTTTATTATAAACTCCTCCACTCCATGACATAGTAATTTGATTTTTTTTTTTTTTTTTATAAAGTAAAATTCATTCAGATAAAAGGTATGATGGACTCAAAATCAAAGAATGGACTCTGACCAAGTTATCGTACAAATCATTGACAGAATCATCCAGACTAGAGTATGGATAAAACAAACACTAACCCTGGAAACATCGTTGTAGACGCAGTATATAGCAAAAGGATCACTAAAATTATGGAAAACATCAAGTTTGTCCATGGTAGGACTCTTAGACAAAGCCAAGTGACTCTCATGCTTGCCCACTAGGACAGGAAGATAAAGCCACGTGAGTCCCAAGCTGGCCCAACCCGATGACAAGAAGCATGTGTGGGACTTCCAATCGACCTTTCCCATGTGAAAAATGCTCCATACCCACCTTAGATCCAAGAGCTCCGATGATCATAGGCATCAACATCAATACCATAAAAGTTATTAAAAGTCAAGATTGTACTCATGACATCTCACCATGTCGATTTTTATATGATAGCTAACTATAAGAAGTTCGTGGGTTTAATGTTGGCATCTGGTAGTTCCTCTCTAACTCTCTGTGGCCCCATGTCTTTTATCTTTCCCTGACTATCCAGCTAGTGTGACTAAAATTCTATTATGGTTGAAAACGAGTGTTACGTATCGGTTATCCACCAAGTTTGTTCGTAAACAAACATCTCTCTAAACAAATTTTACCTCGATCCAAACAGAGCAAGATTTGAGATGAACGAGCTTAACCCGGTCAGGACTTAAGGGTGTCAATTTCAAACTGAAACCGAATACCGAATTCAAAATCAAATTTATTTAGTTTGAGTATGTAAGTATGCTCCTTCGTTTGGCTTGGTTTCGATTTAGGGTGTAAGAACAGTCGATTCGAATCAAAACAGAACCGAATTGCTCTTAAAACATAAAAAATGAAAAAATCCTAATATTATTAAGAGAGATTTTTTAGGTGGTAAGTGTTTTTTGCAATTTATCATCACATATTTATATGTTAAGACAATTTTGGAGTTAGCAATGGTCATAAGTAGGGGTGTCAATTTGTGGCCTGAACCGGGTAAACCGACCGGGACCGACCGTTTAAAGACCGGCCCGGCCCGGACCGTTTATTAAACGTGTCGGGCTTGAGCCCGGCCCGTTTATAAATGGTCGGTCTCGGTTTTGCTACTTGAACCGTCGGGCGCCCGACCGAGACCGACCGAATAACGTCCGACCGAGACCGGCCTATTGTGCACCGACTTGGCCCGACCCTTTAATGATTGTAGAATACCTATTTTACCCCCCAAATTAAAGAATAAAAACTAAAAAGTAAAGACATGTTCACATTTTAAATAATGGTTATATTTTGTATCATTTATTGATTTATTGTCATTTTTTTGGGCTTGCATAAGTGGGCCGAAATATAATAGCACATTTTAAAGAGGGCCCGTTTAAAAACCGGTTAAAGCCCGTTTAACATTAAACATGTCCGTAGCCCGGTTAAGGCCCGACTAAAGCCCGATTAAGGTAGCCCGATTATAGCCCGAGACCGACCGACCGAATATAAAGTGTACCATGCCCTCAATAACTAAGCCCGATTAGTTAAATGGGCGGACACGGTGTAGCTTTTGAAAGTCTTCAAGCCCGATTAAGCCCGACCGAAACCGAACCGGCCCGACCGGTTGACACCCCTAGTCATAAGTCCATAATTTGAGCCAATTATGACTTTTGGTCTATAACAGTCATGATCCAAAAGTGAAACCGTTTTCATAACTGAATTAAAACTAAGATAAAAAAATTGAATTAAAACTATATATCATAACCGAATTGAAACTAAAACCGAATCAATCCAAATTGAATCAACTTAAGTACCTAAATACGATATCAAACAGAATTTTAATTCAATTTTGATCCACCTTGCAATCACTAAGAATCGAACCAAAATCGAACTAAATAACCAGAATCGAGCGGATTGATACCCTTAGAGTCAGGTGCCCAATCTTTCATTGGGGTTTTGACTTTTGACCTAAAAACTAGGACAAAGCATGGCCGGGTCGAACGAGAAACATATGCCACGTGTCAGTTATTACGATTGAGAATCTATGCTTTTGTGCTCCAGTAGTCTGACATAGGATGCTTCGGTCGTCAAACACGGAAGCTCGAGACATCATTGGGGTTCGGACATCGGAGTTGGACGAGACTCGGGAGGATTATACTAATGACTTAAGGGCAATACCGTAAAATGATAATCTCCTCGCAACGTCGCAATCGAAGATTTGACCTTTCAAACACTTCCAGCTTCGAATCCACGTCTCTGCAACTAAGAAATGTAAAAAAATTATGCCTTTACGCGGAGACAATTGAAGCTCATTTCAGTATCCAACGAAAGCTCCAAAATCTTAACCTCCAAGCTTCCATTTGCAAACCCTAAATATCTGCCATATTTCCAATCTGAAGCCCTATGATTTATTGGAATCGGTAATTGAAGCTTCAATTGGTTTTCTCACAAAAATCAATTCAATTCAGTGATTAATTAGTTGTCCCAAAATTTCCTGCAAATCTGTTTAATCTGCTCAATTCTTCGGGCCTTACACGTAGAAGTACTTTGGAACAATGTCATTTGAGGACGAGGAGGCGCTGGAGCACACGCTTTTGGTTGTTCGTGAAGTGTCTGTGTTTAAAATCCCTCCTCGGAGTACGAGCGGCGGTTATAAATGTGGTGAGTGGCTACAATCTGATAAGATCTGGTCAGGGCGTCTGCGTGTGGTTTCGTGTAAAGAACGGTGTGAGATCCGGCTTGAGGATCCCAACTCAGGCGAGCTCTTTGCCGCCTGCTTTGTCCTCCCTGGGCAGAGGGAGAACTCTGTTGAAACTGTTCTCGATTCGTCTCGCTACTTTGTGCTGAAGATAGAGGATGGGAGCGGCAAGCACGCCTTTATTGGGTTAGGATTTAATGAGAGGAATGAGGCATTTGATTTCAACGTCGCGCTCTCTGATCATGAGAAGTATGTAAAGAGAGAGAATGAGAAGGAGACGGGTGAATCAAGCAATGCCAATCATATCGATATTCTTCCTGCAGTGAATCACAGATTGAAGGTATGGTTAGTAACAGTTTTCAATCTGTAGCTGGATTTTTTGTTCTATGTGAAAAAATACATATTCGAACTTTACATATCCAACCAATTAGGAAATAAGAATGAATGCAGGACCCGGAGAGAGCACTGGTACTGGTTGTATGTTGGTACTTCTATTCGATTAATAATCACATTGGTCATGTGGGTTGAAGACATAGCAACCATTTTTAATATCAAGTCTGTGTACCATCTGTTGGGTAAAATAAGTATTTGGATGCAGACGAATGATGGAATCTTTTATGCCTGCATGTTAAGACTAACTTGTTGGAATATTTTCTTGGATCATTAACTGCTAAATTTTGGGTTTGCTGGGTATGCATCTGGTAATTTTGTTTAAGCTGATCACTGGTAAACCTAGTTGTTTGGAGTTTTGACAACTCAGATGTTGTGATCTAGATTATAATGCAATTGCACTTGATTGATACCGGATACTTCGAAGTAAATATACTATCATGAACCACCTTCAAGAAATCATTTTGATGAATTTTTGAATGGTATTCCATCTTCTGACTTTCCAATGACCCTTTGATCTGTATTTTGGTTCTGGAACTAGTCTGCTGCATCATTGTTTCTGTCACGACCTGTTATGTTCTGGTCACAGCATGCATTCTTTAATTTTGTTTAGTTTGGATAAGTGTATATTAGAACATGTTTGATCTAGCAGTGTTGTTGTAAACAGTGATTTATAATTATTCCCCACCGTATCTTTACTGTGTACTCGTAAGTGTTATAGTTTTCATCTGCATACTAGATGTTTGAACCATGAATTTTTCATGGCTTCTTTTGCGATTTTCTATCGTGACTGAATTATGAGTTAACTTTTCTTACGGAGTGATGATTGAACATCATTTGGTTTCAGATTTGAATCATGTACTACAGTTATTAACGTTTGATGATAGGATTGTTACATACACACAAAAGACAGATACCTACATTCATAGGTGCATACATACAACTTGAAACCCTTAGGGCATGGTCATGCTGGAGGATCAGCATCAGTGGTTGGATCAAAAGGGGGCCACAGCTATTCATTAGGTGTTCAGATGAGATACTCATATGGTCGAACCTTTGTGATGATCTTTAAACTTGGTTGACTTAATTAGGTTTGAAGGGAACAAAACCTTCTGTGAAGAAATATTGTCTGGATACTTTGTCCATGCAGAATATATCATGGAACCATGGCACATTGGTGGAAAAGGTTATGTTGTAATTCATTTCTGTTAGAGTTATGAATTGTGGTATGATTCTCTGTTTCCTTCTCTTCTCTCCCCCTCCCGGACCCTGGAAAGCATGTTTGTGGTTTGGTGATTTGAAGGAACACAACTTCAAAAACTAGTAAGTTGGTACAAGAAATGCATTAGAATATTTTGCTTCCCTTAGTTGTGTCCCATGCAACAAAACCGCCACAATTCAAAGCGGTGTCTATTATAAGTATCTGCCACATTTCCCGACACAGCTTCACTGTTTGGAGATGCCTCTCCAATTGCCTCCCAATCCAATCCATCCTCATCCACCGTCACATCCCTGTTAACTCTTCCTGCTATCTCTGTCCCCTTGGATTGAAAGATATCACCCACCTTTTCTTCCACTACCCCCTCTCCTCCTTGGTCTAGAAAATTGTCCTGTCCCGTTGCTGGCCGTCTAGGAGACTTATTTTCCCCTTTGATAGGGAATGGATTTGGATCGATATGACATTCTCGGGCTCCTCTAGTTGTGATACGATTGGGAAACTTGCCTTCTCTGAAACCATCAACCACCTTTGGATGGAGCACAACATCCGTAGATGGTCATCCAACTCCCGCTCGCCGGATAGGATTTGGACTGCCATCTTCTTTGATGTTTCCTCTAAAATCCAATCCCTCACAAACCGCCCCGTCCCTAACTCCCTCAGAAATAGACATATCATTGCCTCATGGAACCTATCCATTGACACCATCCCCCTTACTTGAGTCCCTTCTCTTCCTTCCTCCCCCCCCGATCTCCTTCCCTGGCTGCTGGTTTCCTTTTACTCCCTTGGCTGTTGGTGATTTAATTTTTTTTTGGTGTTGTTTTGCTTTGTTCCCTTTGGGGTCGGCTTATCCTTGTTGGCTTAAGCCTATCCCCTCCCCCCTCTTTCCCCTTGTATTTTCTTCTCTCCTTTGGCAATAAATTTATTTATTTAGCCAAAAAAAAAAAAAAAGCAGTGTATGTTGCATTCCTCTGGATCATGATGGTTAGACTGAGAATGAACAATTTAACAAGATCTAAATGCTGCGTGTGTGTACAGGGCATTTCCTCACTTTTTTCACATTCTTCAAGTCGTCAGATTTTTTTTTTTTTTTTGGTAATAAAAAATCTCATTCATTAGCATCCACGTGCTTTGCACGTAGATGGAGGAATACAAGTCTTCAGATTTCAATGACTGGAAACAGTGCTGTAGCTGAATTATTCAGAATGCCAGTGCTTTCTTCTTCTATAAGAATGATATAGACCCATCAAGATATTCTACAGTGACATTTCTATTATGGTGACATCTTTTGTATGGGGTAGTCATTATGTTCACTGTCCTCAAGGCACCTCCTAATTGGGTTATTTCCCTAAGCCAAGCTATAATCCCCATCCATCTGGTTCAGCCTCTTTCTGTTTCATTCTACTTGCAGGTTTGCAGTTGCTATGCAAATCTTGTATCAAAGTGGACCTGATTACATAGCCCCCCACCCCCCCCCAACTGAGAAAATGATTACATTCTCATATAACTACCAATTGAGATGAAAAATTGGTGATTGAATGTTGAAAGTGTATTTGTGGTTTTCTGATCTGGTTCCAGTGCCTTTGCCCCGTGGCGCTGGCTGATGCGGTGGTTGAGTTTGGCTGGGATAATGTCTGTTTTTCAGAGGATATTTTCAGTTTGTGAGTATTTTCTTTGTACCAAAGATCATATGGAGAAGTTTCAAGCTCCATTTTTATCCTTATTTTGTTGTCTCCATTGGTTGTTATCTTGATCTATCTTGATAACTTTGCTATGTTCCTCTGATGATTGTTGTTTTTGTTCCTCCAACCCTCTCTCCCCTCTTCCTTTCCCTAGCTAACCCTTTAATTCATTCATGAAGGAGTGCTAAGATACTTACATTCATGAACTTCTCTCTCTCTCTCTCTCTCTCTCTCTCTCTCTCTGTATATATATATATATATATATGTTGAATCATGTAATGCCGCAGGGGCATTTTAGGCCTTCCCCCCCTCCACTGACCATAATTATTGACGGGCAGTGGATGGGGGGGCATAGTTGTATTTTTCCTTTTGTTTTGCTTATTATAAATTAAGGCTTGAGTTATCTCATTATTCACTTAAGCATTATACCTTAATTTGGCTGTTAACATGGTATCATAGCCACTTTTCTGATCTAGGTTTTTTTCAGCCTTCCCCTTCTCTTCTTTCTAAATCGCAAGCCTCCATCCCTTCTCAACCTCCATCTTCTTCTCTTCCTTTGTCTCCCTAACTACCCATAGCTAGGGTAGCTCTAATGAGGTGATTGATATGAATCTAGTTGCTGTCCTACACATTACCTTAGTGTTTTGAACCCTAAAACCCTACTAGTTAGCAATCGGAGTACATTTTCCTACCCTACGATTTTTTATTCTTCCCTTCTTAGGGTTTGATTGTCTTTTGTAAAGATCAAACCTTCTTCCCTTCTTAGGGTTTGATTGTCTTTTGTAAAGATCAAACCTTCTCTAAGTATTCATCATTGGTTGCAGGATTGAAGATCATACCCATTTGCTATTTCAGAAATTAGGGGTTTCTCCAAAACCTTGACTCCATCGATGTTTGGGATTCCCCTGTCAAATACAGATATTTTTGGAGGAGATCCTCCCCACCCCTAGAGAGGAGATCGAACCTACTTATGGCCCTATCTGCCAAGTTTTGGTGTGTGATCTCTCTTCTTCTCTGAAATATTGTCCATCTCACTAGTCCCTTATCAAAAGCAAGTTATATTTAGAGGAGTGATTCAATACCCCTACAGGGTAACTCAATCCAAGTATAAGCACTTTCTAATGGCTAGTTTTGAAGATTTTGGATATCTCCCTATCATTGCTGATTTCTCCTTGGTGCCATCATGTCTGAAGTAACTATTGTAACCTCAGGATCTGATGGGCAAGGTCGCAATGAATACAAACCTTTTGATGCTTGCATTGTGAAATTGGAGGGAACTAATTACCTCATCTTGTCCAAATCTACCTACCTCACTATTGCTAGTAGAAGTCTCACTGGACACATCACAGGAAAATCAAAGAAACCCTCTAAAGAGGGTATCCTTTAGGACAAATGGATCACCAATGACTTTCTGGTAATGTCTTTTCTGATCAACTCTATTGATTAGGCTATTTCTAAAGGATTCTTGTGGTTAGAAATTGCTTCTCAAATCTGGGTTGCTGCCAAGGAAACCTATAGACAAATAGGGAATAATGATCAGGTGTTTGATCTTCACAAGAAAGTTCGTATCACTACTTGTAAGGGTAATGGCCAAAGTTCGGCACTTTTTCGGGCATCCGCAGGCCCTGCTCCGCCGCATCTCAACTTAGAGATACGTGGGGGCCTATTTCACAACGGCCTCTTCCCTAAGGGTATTTGCTAAAAGGAATATTAATAATGATCCAATATTGGAGATTTTGGGATCGGTTACATGGGATTCCAAGCAAGGACGAGTGCAAAGATCCATGCAGAAAGATTGACAAGTCATGGTTAATTATAATAAGTGTCAGCTGTTAATGCACCACTACAAACAAGGACGAGTGCAAAGATCCATGCAAAAAGATTGAAGGGTTATGGTTAATTATAATAAATGTTGGTTGTTAATGCACCACTACAAATCAATCACAGACGTATAACGACGGATTATAATAAGATACCGATTGTCTACTTGACGTACCATATAGATCGGTCAAGCCAAAACTTCCTACATGTTCTCACATCAAGATAAACCATCACCCAACCTACTTTCGTAAAAGGAGGAATGAGATAATGAAATTTTGATAGCTCCACTAAACACGAAAATGATAACTCGAACACAAAACCCTGCATTGGAAACTATGTAAATATGTAATCACACACAACTCGGCCTTAAAAGCTAGATACACAACAAACTACTCAATAGGACCTCTCTGTGTCCAAGTACTATGTTAAACTTCGAACTCTGTGGTATGATTTTGATCACTTTGTAGACTATCAACCTTCCAATGCTGAAGACATTGTTCCCTATACAAATCATGTGGACAAAGTCAGGGTGTATGATTTCTTGGCTAGTTTGAATGTTGACTATGATCAGATTCGTGTCCAAGTACTTAGCAGTTCTCCCTTCCCTACTCTGGAACAGTCCTTTGCACTAGTTCATATAGAGGAGTGTCATCGCAACTCTATGCTTTATCCTCCCACTATTGAAAAATTATCCCTACAGACTGGTTACACTACTACTTCTAAAGTAGCAAATCATACTAGTAATACTACTAAGGAGATTTTTAATTGTGATCACTGCAATAAGCTATACCATTACCAAGGCAACCTATTGGAATCTTCATGGAAAACTTGTTGATTTTGAGTTAAAGCGTGCTCATGGTCTATCTAAAACCAAAGCCAATCAGGCTGAGAATGTAGACACCCCACCTGCAATTGATATAGGCCTCTCCCAGGAGGAACTCCAGGCTTTCAGAAGTGTGTTAAAGGCTTCCAATTCATCAACTCCCGCTAATTCAGTCCCTTCATGTTCCAAGTGTTACAATCCTCCTATTCGGCATACTATGGTAACAATGGATGTTGTGTTTCATAAATCCGTTGGTTACTACTTCCCGCCACCTCTTCAAGGGGAGTCTAGTATTGATAGTTGCTAGAATATAGTGAAGAGGTGACTCTAAATATGCTTTCTCCACCAGTGTATCCACCATCCTCATTTAAAGGTCCTTCTGTTTAGAAAGAGAATAAGGGGACATAGACTGATGTTCTAGCTCAAGGGAGAGATAAAGACTACTGTCACAGCTCAGGGGGATATGACTCCTGTCCAGAGAATTATTGGTGAATTTCATAGACAAATTGATGATTCAACTCTTCAAGTCTATCGTAGGGACCACACCAGAGATAAGCAACTTCAGACCATCACCACCATTACAGCACCTTTACACATCCCCTTGCTAGCCTTGGATCCAGAGCTGACTGAGCCTATTACTTTAGGTGTAATTTCTTCTAACATGTTGCTCTGAGAAAAGAAATTAGGACTTGTACTCAACACCCTATATCCCATATTATTTCGATGATTCCCTTTCTCCCTCCTATTATGCTTTTGTGTCTTCTCTATCTTCTGTTTGTGTACCCTAGAAGTGGCAGGAAGCTCTTGCAGATGGAAATTGGAAGGCCGCAATGGTGGAAGAAATGGATGTCTTAAAAAATAATGCCATATGTGAACTTGTGACTCTTCCTCGTGGGAAAAAATCAGCCGGTTTAAGTGGGTGTTTGTGGTGAAGAAGATAGATGACTCATAGACAAGTATAAGGCAAGGCTTGTGGCTAAAGGGGTCACTCAAACATATGGAATTGACTACCAGGAGACATTTGTACTGGTTGCCAAATTGACTTTTGTGCGAGTGTTTCTCTCGTGTACTATGAACCAAGGATGGGATCTCCAAAGACTTGATCTCAAGAATGCTTTCCTCTATGGAGAACTCAATTAGGAAGTGTACATAGACATTCCACTAGGTTTCTCCAGTAAGGGAACTTAGGGCAAGGTTTGTAAGTTAAAGCATGCTCTCTAGGGTTTGAAGCAATCACCTAGAGTGTGGTTCGGGAGATTTCACAAGGCGATGACATATGCGGGGTATAAACAGAGCAATGATGACAACACATTGTTCATAAAGAGGTCTGGTGATAAGATTACTATTCTCATCGTCTATGTGGATGACATCGTGGTGACAAGGAATGACAGTGCTGAGATTGGTCGCCTCAAGGACTTTCTTGGTCGAGAGTTTGAAATAAAGGATCTTGGAAAACTATGGTACTTTCTTGGGATTGAAGTTGCTCGATCTTCAAAATGCATCTTTCTATCCCAGTGGAAGTACATCCTTGATCTGTTGTCAAAGACTGGTTTATTGGGTTGTCCTTCTGATACTTATGTGGGTAGCTAGTACACGACTCAAGGAAAAAGAGAGTGAACATGTTGACAAAGGGTGTTACCAATGGTTCGTAGGCAAACTGATTTATCTCTCCCATTCTCGTTCTGATATTGCTGTGGCTGTCAGTTTGATGAGTCAGTTTATGCATAATCACTATTCCTCCCATATGGAGGCAGTTTTACGTATCTTGAGATACTTGAAGTTTGCTCCAGGAAAAGGGATTCTTTTATCTCTTCATGATCATCTCATAGTTGAAGCTCTACAGATGCTGATTGGGCTGGATCACCTGACAGAAAAATCCATCTCAAGTTATTGTACCTTCGTGGGTGGGAATCATGTCACTTGGCGCAGCAAGAAGCATAATGTGGTTGCTAGATCCAGTGCTGAAATAGAGTTTCGTGCTATTGCACAAGGGATCTGTGAGTTGTGGTTACGTATACTATTGGATGATATTAGTGTATCTGTTCATCTTCCAATGATGCTCTACTGTGATAACAAGGCTGCTATTGGTATTGCTCATAATCCAGTGCAACATGACCGTACCAAACATTTGGAAATCGACAAACACTTCATCAAAGAGAAGTTGGATGGTGGTTTGATTTGTGTTCCCTTTGTGAAGTCTGGTGATCAGCTAGCTGATGTGTTCACTAAGGGGGTTAGCGGGAAAAATGTTTCATTCTTGTTTAGTCAAGTTAGGCATGTGTGATATCTATGAGGCAACTTGAGGGGGAGTATTGAATCATGTAATTAATGCTACAGGGGCATTTTAGGCGGTGGCATACTTGTATTTTTCCTCATGTTTTGCCTATTATAAATAAAGACTTGAGTGATCTCATTATTCACTCATTCTACCCTAATTTGGTTGTTAATATATATATATATATATTGTGTGTGTTTGTGTGTGTCTGTTTTTTGAATACTAATTTATGTATAGATATAAATAATTTAATATTTTTCTGTTTGTAGTTCATTCATCTTTATATTTTTGAGAAACATCATTATTCTTTTCCTTTTTTACTTTTGCCTGATACTAGAGATTTCATTGAAAGTTGTTGAACGGTAGCACAAGTACACCCCCCATCCTACAGTCAAGAAAATAACTCAGTTAACTCTTTATTCATATTTTTGGGACGAGTAGCAATTGGGATTTGATTTTAGAATTTTTTTTTTTTTTTGGGATGAATAAGATTGGGATTTTTGGGGATTTTATTCTTGTTGGTAATAGTAATGGAAAGATGTTGTCCAGCAGCATTCCAATATCTAACATTATGATATGTTTGTGCAAACTAAAAAAGGGCAGTACCAGTGCATGAGGCTCCTGCAACTGCGGGTCTGGAGGGGGTTATAATGTATGCAGCCTTACCTGTGATTTGTGCAAAGTAATTGCACAATATATTGATTGATTTCTAAACCATGACACCATGTTATAATAGTATGAACATCTGAAGATCCAATGAAGACAGGCACTGATTGACCAAGGTTGTTTCTATTTGTAGGAAATGATTGTTATTTGTTCGATTTTCTTTTCTTTGGATACACATTTTTTGTATTGGTGAAAATAAACAATTTCTTATGTGATCAATTGTGTGGTCATGCAAGTGAAAAAAAAAAAAAATTTATTTGTTTGCTTGGAAGTTTTGGGGTATAAAAAAGTAATGACAGATTTGCATGTTGAGTTTCCCTGGCTCTCTTGAATTTCCTCGCTTGAGGATAAATGGGCACTTAGAAATGTATGGCATCATCAGAAATTGTTAGATATCATTCTGAATGATGGTAAAATGAAAGCCTTAGGGCTAATGGATTAGGCATCTAATTCCTAACATATTTTACAAGTGCCCTAATGCTCTTCCTTTATTTTTTCTTAGAAATGTATAGACCAGGTTTTGTGGTGGGTGTCGTCAGAAACTGTTATACATCAGCCTGAATGATGGTAAAATGATGGGTTCTAAGGAAAGCCTCAGGGCTAATGGATTAGGCATTACAAGTGACCTAATGCTCTTCCTTGATATACCCCCCCCCTTTTGGGATGGTGGTTTGACCTCGCAACCTGAACAGAGGCATTTTCAATCTCTGTTGTTGAAGAATCATCTTTTTCCAAATGGAGGGACACCGTGTTCAGGTTTCATCCCTAACATTGTTAAATTGTTAATGATATTTTAGAGAATTAATGCTGGGCTAGAAGTTGAAGTGCTGACATGCTCTGGTGCATAGTTGTCATGGCGACAAGGTGACCCAAGGCAATGGAGGGTGCCTACCAAGGCGCCCGCCTATGTGTTGCCTAGGCGACCAAGGCGCCGAAATGCTTTTGTTTTTTTTTTCAATTTCCCCTCTATTCTAACATTATTTAAGATGTTACAATATATACCTTGTATCATAAAAAATCAACATTAAGGCACATCTTGTCATTAAAAATTCATCAAAATCAACATTAAACCACATAAGTCATAAAAAATCAATATTAAACCACATAGTAAAAAAATCAACACAGTACTGAAGACAGCAGAACTGAAGAAGCAAACTATTGAAAGTTTGAAACAATCAAAACATACATTTGGTTTATCTATAAGTAATTATACTACTCTCGATTTAGAGAAATGTTCTTGTTATCTTATAAGTTTGACTAGTCAAATGATTCTATTTTTATATGAGACTTTTTTGTATTAGGTAGAGCACAAAACTAGCTTTCCAACAAATCCAAGATTGCTTAAATCTGATTTATTTTGAAGGAGTTAGGTTCCGGTCAAACCTTATTTGGTGTGTGCGATTTGCGAATGCTATTTAAATCTCCCTGAAGATTATTTTTGGACATCAAAACAAAGATTATTTTGCCACTCTTTTGGTTTTTAATGATGTTCTATCATAATAAGATTATTTATTTTTATATTTGAAAAAAAAAAAACTAGCATTTGAAAGTTGAAAATCGCCCCTACAACTGAAAATTCAGTTTTTGTTTTTGAACTAGGGAGTTGACCTTTTATCGGTTAGGAGGTTAATTTTTTAACTGTTTTTATTAGATTTATTTGGGAGGATAATTGCTTATTTATGAATAATATCTTAAGTAAATGAAGTCATTTACTTAAATGATGTTTGACATAAATTAGTGCCAAACCTAATTCGATACCAATAGAAACGTAATAAATGGAATAAAAAAAATTAATAAAAAATTAAACCAGCGCCTTACACTAAGGTGGCAATCGTCTGCCTAGACCCTAAAAAAACCGCTTGGACGCCAAGGTGACAGCTTGACAACTATGCTCTGGTGGAGTTCCTTAACTCAAATATCTTTGAAAGCATCTTCTTAAATAAATTTTCATGAATAAGTATAAAGTTCTATAGCTATGTATGTGACTCCCTTCATTTTCATGAAGTTGGATCTTATTTTATGGCTATGATTTGTTGAGAGGTTATTACCTCTAGAATAGAAAAGCTGTATCTACCTGACATTTTATGTGCATGTTGTTGTGTGTGTGTTGCATTGACTTTTGAGTTTTTGGATTTTAGGAAGGTGAGACTATCCGGATAAATGTAAAAAACAAACCAACTAGTGGAACTGGCATGCTTTCAGCTGCTGGATTGTCTGGTGCTGTTTCTAGCACTGTGAAGCCGAAGACTCTGGGCCTTGCTCCACCACCAAGCGGGGCAGGAAAAATCAGATCCCCTCTTCCACCACCACCCAATGATCCTGCTACTGCTCGGATGGCTGCTGGCGGTCATGGTGTTGGACTCAAGGGTTCTATGGAAAACGTAAGGCGTGCAAATGATACTTTCTCAGATTTCTCTCAACTTGAGGTATGCTTCTTTATGCTTCTTCCCATTCATTTCATTTCTTCTATAAGTGTTATGTTTCACATGTGCTAATGCTGTGTGCATGCAAGTCCATATCATTCATTCAACAATGAAAAAATCTTAGATGCATGATTTTAAACACCCAATATCTGACCTTGTCCTTGTATTTGTCCTCTGATCTTGAGAGAATGCTCCATTTCTCTTTACAATTACACTGAAGCAAAATTATTATGTGGAAATGTGAAGATACAAAAAAGTATCTGGCTGTGTCCATTCATTGAGAGTATTGGTGCACCACATATTGTCATCCTGTTATGAAACTAGATGATGATCAGTCTTTTCATTAATTATATTGGTTGTGGAGGGCACTCCTGTTCATGGTTTAAAGTATCTCCGATACGATACAATACATATCTTAAATTTAGTTGACCGATGTGGCAACCAATACGATACTTTAATCCTTGATCTTTAGCATATCTTAGCTTATCTCCGATATGATACGATACCCTCCGATACGTATCTTAAATTTGGCCGACCGATATGGCGGCCGATACCAATACTTTAATCCTTGCCCGTTGTTTCATGAAGCAATGGCTGTTATGAAGTCCTGATTGTAGATTGTGAACATCGAAAATTGGAAACTGATTAGAATGAGGAGTCATCTATACATGCTTATAGGATTTTGTAACATACCTCCCAGTTTTTACTTTAGCCTCCCCCCCCCCCTTTTTTTGGTTTACTGTGGTTGCTGCTTCCAAAATCAAAACAATTGTTACTGGGTTAAATGCTTCTGTTACAAATAATGCACTACTAGCCACTCGAAAACCTTTGCTTTCTAGAAGAACATTAATGTGTTTTTGACCATCTATTGTTTTTACCTGGCTGATGCATGGTTTTCTTCTTGGCCATTTCCGTGATTTTGTTGGTTTACCAATGTTTTTATCATGAAATTGGAAAGTTAGCAACATTCCCTGGATATCAGTTCCTGGCCTGCAGCCAGTTGGAGTTGGATGCTTATGACACAGTTGCAAAACATAAAATGGATAGAAGTTGTCTGTCAATGTTTCTAGCTTCAAAAATATAGTTCCCTGACTTGCAAGTGCATTTGATATTGTTGATATAGATTGTTGTTGCCCGTACTTAACAGTTCGAGCTTTTGGGATAAGCAGATGTAACATGCTATCAGAGCAGGGAGGTTTGAGTGTTCGATCCCTAGGAAGTGCAATGGGGTTCCCCGACTTTTCGTCCCCTAGGTGCCAAAATAGTGTTTTTGCGTGAGTGTATCACGTGTAGGGCCTTGTGTGTTAAGAACTGCACGTGCAGGGGGTGTTGATATACATTTTTGTTGCCTTTAATTAACATCTTATGTTTTGTGGCTTAGCAGTTGTAACAGATATAGGGTAAAAGATCTTTAGGTAGCGTATAAGGAACCCATTTCATGATGGGCCACCAAGTTGTCCCCTGTGGATGGGTGATTTAAAAAATCTGATCTTTTTGAAACAGGATCTTATCCAGGCTGGCTGTGTCAAACTTGAAATCGACATTCCATTTTACCTCCCCCAACATGATTTGTACTTTTTGCTTGTATTCTTAGCCATTCATTTGCTTCCAACCATTTTCTAAGAGTGTGACCTTTTTGATGGATTTTCAAAGATTCACTTAGTCACATGGTCAACTCTGTTAGGGCTTAAACTTCGTTTGTGAATGGAAACTCAGGGTCCAACTGGACCACAAATTTTTTGCTCCACCTAACATGCCACATGCAGATATTAGGTGCATACGTATAGTGATGGTGCACAAGTGTTCTGCTGTAGAGGTTTCATTCCGCTTGATATATGGGTGTTAGTCATTATACTGAGCAGAGATGTATTCCTTTATAAATCAAGAAAAATTACTTTCATTTTCCTTTCTATTTAAAATTTCCCTTATGTTGTTATTTTATTGTGGGGACTTGCAGAGAACCCTTCCTTCTACTTCTGGATCGGGATCAACAAAGAGCTCTGCTGCAGGATGGGCAGCATTTTAGATTTGTATGAGCATTTGTTGGATTTGAGTGCTGTTGATTTTTCTCTCTAGTAGATTAAAAAAAGAAAAGAAGTGAAGGGACATGGGAGAAAAGGGTGGGGGGAGACTAAGGCATTATGTACTTTACTGATATATTTAAAAAACAATGTTTAATGGAATATGCCTATTATTTTGTCTGCTCTAACTTGAATTTAGAAGCCTCTAATTTAATTTAGTAAATAATTTCTGAGATTATCATACATCATGCCCCTTTCACGGATCTTGTTGGGTAAGAATTTCCTTTTAATTAGTCAAAAATTTATTTGGGTTGTGTTTGCTTCCTTATAGGGTCAATACAGTTGAATGGTATTTTGAAATTTACATCACACAGATATGTAAGACCTGTATTTACAGGTTGGAACCTAGCATTTCCACAAAATCCTTGTCACTTCATACATGGATGGATGGATGGAATTTTCTAGGATTCGACTCTTCTCTTGAGCGCCCATTGCCCAGATTGGCCATAGCTACCTGGGCGAGCGCCACATGTCTAGGCGGTGATCCAATGTTTTGGGAGAAGGCGCGGAGAGTGAGGCACTGACAAAGGCGTGGAAAATGAGGTGCTAATAACTGTTGGATTACCGCCTGGACACATGGCGCTCGCCCAGGTAGCTATGGGCAAGACTTGGGCGATGGGCGCTCACGAGAGGGGCCAGATCCAATTTTCTATATCATGCTCATTAACAACAGTTCACATCTGCTGGTGTTTTTTCCTGTTAGGCTGGTAGCTGGTGTGCAGAAAATATCTGGCCTCATTATGGAGCCTTAAGAATAGAATGGCAGAACAAGAACCATATAGCTTATCATTGACTGACATAGTCTTATGTTTGTTCCATCAAACAAGAGAATAATAATTTTTTGAAGAAAAACTATGCCCCCATTTAGTTACAAGTGAAGTAAACCTAAAACAAAAACAAAAACAAAATGCTTTACCGAACATTACTGATTATTATTTTTATAGTATTACCTTATCTACTGTGGGCCTCATGTGTTTTCATAGGGATTTATATCAAATACTTTTAACCACGTACTTTTAACCACATCCCAATTGAAAGTTTCTTTTAGAAATTCTTTAATTTCATTCTTATTTCACTCTGCCACTGATTTTTACATTTCACTTCAATAGCCTAAGCATTGTGAAGGATAAGCTCACCCATTCTGTGTTTTCACAAGTGTTTGCGCCTCTGTTTGAATCAAGCAGACTGAAGAAACCCTCAGGTTGGCCTGCTTGTAAATGCGAGGGAGGGCAATCGGCGCCACTTGGTGAAAACACAAATATTTCAATGATAATTCTGAAAAATGAATTAGGGTCTTAATGGTCCACTTAACAGTTGCAATAGTTTGGATTTCTTGAATTGGTAATGCCACATTGATTCCTCCACCCACCCCCTAAAGGGAAAAAAATCACAGTTGAATGCCTGTTTAGTGATGTTATCCCAAAATAAATCAAGGTTAGGAAAGACTTATCTGTATAACTAAGACATATCGGTATAACTAACTTTTACGCCCCTGGGTTGCGATTTTAGAAGATTTATGGATGACTATGGACTACCCTACTTAAAAGTGCCACAAAATTTTATGTTAAACAAGCATGCATGGTGAATAGCTTCAAAAAGAAAGGGCCTGTACTCGGTGCACGAGGCTCCAGCTTGTGCAAGGTCAGGTGGGGCAAGAATTACGCAGTCACCCCGAGAATGTTGAAAGGCAATTTCAACCGCTTGACCACCAGGTCACAACAAGATTATTCAAATTCTTACGAGGACATAGAATTTGTTTTGGATGGATAGGGTTGTCGAGTCAAGAAGGGCAAAGAAACCTTTGTGGCCGCGCTAAATGGGGATGAAGAAAATGGGTCAAGTGACGAGGTACCGACTGTACTGTAATTCTGGTATCCGTCATACCTGATTTCCTCTTTAGTTGTTTATTTATTCACGTTTTGCGGAAGGAAGTCTTGGGGGTGACAATAATGCAATGCTATTACAGAATCACCTTTCACTTAAGTATATATTCTCAGTGATTTCTAATAATCAAAGAAGGTTATTGTCTGAAAATCTGTCCTTCTCAACTACACTTATGTAAACCATTCAAAATCTTTGGGTGTTAGGAATCGACTCATCAATTATTTTGATAATGATCAACTAACCTAACCATCTTAAAGTCTATATTGTATACATTGAACAATACAGGTTGCATCAAGCATAACTAAATCCTGCCTGTTGGTAGGACCTGAAGGTCCTCCCTGCATACACAAAATAACGGATTATGTTCCAACAGTACCTATTGATTCTTGCAAATTACTTTCTTTGAACAGGAGACAACAAATTTGCCAAACAGATTGCTCCAGAAGATACAAACAGATTACCAAAATGCACAAATCCTGACCAGAGGCTCTAACTTGAGGAACATATACGGAAGTGATGACTTGGACACTGAAACAGGTTACTCAGGGCATAAATTGAGAACAGAATGTAGCACCACAAGTTACTAAGATCAAATTGCAAACCATAGAAGTACAGGATATTCTATGCAGGGTACAGATGAAGATATTGGGACAATCCACCGAATAAAAAGAACCATTCTGCAGGAAATATACAAAGTGCACTTTTCAATAATCTTGCAATTCGATCCAGAAAGTAAATTTGATCCAGGGCAGCAAAAGAATGGTGGTCGCTAAATCAGTGATTCCTCATCAAGGACAAAAATATAAAGTATGTTCGCTCTGTACAGTTGAAAATGTGAAAAAGTGAAGGACAAAAAAACTCTACAAATATCCTAAATGCTGCTTAAGCAGCAGCAATGGCTAAGGACAATGGACTGCTTCTATACCAGAAATTTCTTTTTTTTTTCTTTAACTTTGAAGGGAAAAATAGAAAGAAAAAAGGAGATCAAAGAGCCATTTTCTGGTGAGTCACCTTGAGACCTGAGCTTCATCCTATAACACTCAAACGTCACTGGCAATATTAAAAATTCAAAAACTGCTCCAGGATGAGAATGAGATGCAATGGTTCCATAGTTACTGAAATCACTCTGGTAGATATTCTGGCTTTAGAACCCATGAAGACCCATTAGAGTCTTTCTCCAATAACGCTATTTCCTTGAGAAGATTCTTAAATAGGGGGAGATCCGTGGAGGGGATCCTGTCCTTGAAATGCTGAACTATACTAGCAGAACTAGTACGGCCACCTCTTTGCTGTATGAATGTACAGATCTGCCGAATCAATACCTCAGGCTGCAACCGAGCCTTGTGTGTTGGTCTAGACGGCCCAAAATCTGCGATAGGTTGAGTTCTGGCAGTAGACCCAGATGCGGACCAAAACTGATGTTCAAGGCCATCACTAGCAGCCCTTTCTTGGGTTCCTCTGATTTTAGCCAGCAGATCAGCAGAAGATAAAGCCTTACCCGCAGATGCCCCGGCTGCAATACCATTTGGTCTGTTCAGCCCACTGCCAGAGGACCCTTCTGAAGATTTAGAATTACCAATCAACTGTGAGTTCACAGTTGTGCCAAACTTCTTACGGACAGATGATGGGGCACCAGCAGCACCCGATCTCCCAGTCCATGTTGGAACCGATATACCATCTTGGCTTCGAAGCATCCTGGATTGGCGTAATGCTTCTGCTGCTCTTTGTGCAACTTGAGAAGCTTGCTCTTCGAGCCTCATCTTCTCATCATCTTGGGCATTCATAATCACATCATGATTCATTGCACTCTGAAGAAGGGAGAAGGTAGAAAACCTAATTAGTTAGGGCAAATATTGATCTTCAACAAAAAAAAATAATGGAGACTAACGACCATAAGGAACTCACATGAATCCCATAAGCATCAAAAAGACTCCTTAAGATGTTTGTTTCGCCATCTGTATCACCATCACTTTGATCAGCTCTTTCTCTCCCTGTTCTTTGGGATGATCCAGGAGTAGATTTAGTTTCTCTCTCTACTGCAGAATTACTGGTACAGGTCTCTGTAGCATTATTTGTTCTTCGTTTATCCTGGTCACCTTTATGGCCCTCAAAAATGTTTGCCTCATTGGATAATTGCCCAAAAATATTTGATGTTTCAGTGGAACCATCCTTTCCATCATCCAAAGTGAAGAGATCCTTCATGTCTCTAGCTTTGAAGAACCTTCTCTGTTGAGGGTTCTTCAATATCTTATTAGTCAGAAAATGTTTGTAAATCTGCCTGTGATATACCTTCTCCTCTATGGTTCCACGAGTAATCAATCTATAAATTGTAACATCCCGTGTCTGCCCAATACGCCATGCACGTTCTCTTGCCTATTTTAAAGAGCAATTTCATTTGTCAGTTTATACCCATGGAATGTCAATTCTTTCAGCCAAAAATAGAATATGCATCACTGAAGAAAGACGAAGAGAAAATGATGCTTCAATCACAAAATATACCTGCATGTCTGTAGAAGGGTTCCAGTCCGGGTCAAAGATGATAACCCTGTTTGCACCAGTTAGATTTGTCCCCAAGCCACCAACTTTAGTAGTTAGAATGAAAATGAATATATCAGTTGAGTTGTTAAATTCATCCATCAGAGCCATCCGATGTTTTACTGGAGTGAGCCCATCCATTCGGTGGTAGGTATAACCATTTGCAATCAGAAAATTCTCAAGGATGTCAAGCATTTGTTGGGTTTGTGCAAAAAGAAGAACACGGTGACCTTGATCCTTCCACAGCTTAAGCACTTGGTCAACAACTTTCATCTTTCCACTGCGATCTGGATTCCCATAGTCTGGATTGCTGGATGCATGTTCTCTTTCAAGCAGATCAGGATGGTTGCAGATTTTACGCATGACATCAATCCCATAGAGAGAGTTCCTATTCCCATCAAATATCTGTTCCACTTCAGAGCTAGCAAGAAATGCTCGATATACAGATCGCTGCTCGGCAGTGAGGCTACAAAAAAGAACATGCTCAGTCTTCTTAGGAAGCTGAGCATTCACATCAGCCTTCATACGACGGAGGAGATAAGGCATGATCAGGTCACGTAGGACCACAGCACACCTGTAAGCTGTGGACACTTGTAATGGTGTTGCATTCGCATAACCACCAACAGAAATGGGAACAGCAAATTCTGCCTCAAAAACAGGCAAAACTCCTAGCTTCCCAGGGAAGACAAAATCGAACAATGACCACAACTCTGACAATTTGTTCTGAATTGGTGCACCTGTCATTATTATACGGTGCACTGTTTGTAGCTGCTTGCAAACTAGAGTAACCTCTGCATTAGGGTTCCGGATGCGATGACCTTCATCCAGTACAGCATAACCCCATTCAATGTCAAGCAGTTTATCCCCATGTATCCGGAGCTGCTCATAAGTGGTAATGAGAAGCCCCGATTCTGATTTCAAAACATTATCTATCAAAGAATCCCATCTTCTTGTGGTTTTTGAGGATGGAGTTCTCCCATCCTCACTGTCTAGTGAGCCTTCATTTTCATCATCGATAGTGTCTGAGTCTGCCCTCTTCTTTCTATTAGTTGCAACCTGAGCAGAATCATGAAGTAATTCAACATGAAAGCTTGGGTACCATTTATTTGCTTCCCTCCTCCACTGTCTCAAGAGGGTTACGGGGCAGACAACAATGCTTGGTTTATACATCTTACTGAAATGCAAAGCTCCAAGGAAAGATAGAACCTGAATGGTTTTACCTAGACCCATTTCATCACCAATAATTCCACCTGCTTTTTGGCAATGAAGTTCCCACAGCCACTGCACTCCCACTTTTTGATAGTCAAAGAGCTTGCTGAAAATAGCTTCTGGGATTTTCAACCCTCCTTCAAGCGTAACAAAACGAGGTTCATTATCATCCACATATTCATCATCTTGGTGTTCCTCTTCATAATCGGACATCACCATGTTATCCCTAGGATCTTCTTCTGGAAAGAAAATAATAATTCAGATATCAGCAAAGTTGATTTTGAAAGGAAATTTTTGTCAAAATAAAAAGGAATCCGGGGGGGGGGTCACTGGCGACGCAGAAACAGCAGATACTAAATTAACTAAAGATAAGTCCCAATTCTTAGTTTTGAACATATTAAACTGCTTTCATATTCCATAGTTTCAGTTTAGAAGAGATGCGTGGAGTCATGGACATTGGACAACAGTTGAGGTGCTCCACAAACAGCTTGTTGATAAATTAAAGCTATCACAACCAAAGTTTCGTTGAATATACTGCCGAATATGATCACAAATGGGAGCAATAACAGTTCAAAATCTCAAATATCATATTAGATGTGACATGCACAAATTTGAACAAGGAAACAGCCTCTCCACAAAGTGGGGGTAAGCCTGCGTACATATGCACCTTCCCAGCCCAGCAGTAGTGAGAGCCTAAAGCACTTGGTACACCCTTTTTAGTGTCAAACTCGAATCCTTAATAGTGCTCACAAGTCAAAACCCACAAAGCTGGCTGATATTTCAAAACTTAGTCTTGGAGCCAACATTGTGCAGTAAAGACAGCCTCAACTGAGAACAAGGCAGCAGAACTAGGTTCGCATTGAGGTGTCTCAATGAAATATTAGATATTTATAATTCTATGACAGAATCCTTTTAAAAGGAAATTATTTGTACTTCAACATGCTGAAAATTGCATGGTAATGCATCTTTGCATTAGCATACAGATCAAATTTGAAGTTTGGCTTAAATTTATTGGCATTTGGGAGTCGAAGCCCTGCTTATGTTTTCATGTTCAATACTGAAGCTTATGATCTGCACCACTTCGTAATGTTTGCCGTTGGTTATATGGTTTGTAGTCCTAGAGAAGTCGCAGCTGATTACCGATAAATTCATTTTACGAAATATACTGTAGTCCCCAAGATCATTCTTATCATAAAATACTGCATTAAATTTCTATGGACAACTCCCACATTGTAACCCTGACACCCTGTTATAGTTTTATACCATAGTTGTCAAGGCAATGCCTAGGTGTCCAGGCAGTTTTGTCTAGATTGGCTCCTTGGTGCCTTGCTGACGTCGCCTTAATTTTTGCCCCCTTCAGCCATGATTACTATGTTTTATACAAGGTTTAAGATCTCGCTCTCACCCCCTATCTCGCTGATCCAAAAAAGAGAGATCTGGAGAGATCTCGGAGAGATCTCGCAGAGATCATGTATTTTTTCGCGGCCGACTAGGTGGGTGGTCTTGATGGCCATATGGTCTTTGTAGTCCCTGAAACTAGGTAATTACCCTATTTTAGGACTTCTAAACACAATGGAAACATTAGTTTTTAAAAATCAAACTTAAAATGGTACTTTGACTTCGTACCCTATGTAAGTAGGCTCCAACTCTTCGGACCCTAGGCTAGCATGCTCTATTCCATGATCAACACACACATGACACACCATTATCATAAGAATTTAAAAGACATCATAGATAATTACTTAATTGATTAACAATTAACATTGATGACTGATGAGTCACATTAACATACATTGAAAATTTAAAATGACATAAGATAAGCCACATAACAACATGAGTTTAGTATGAATCATTTATTTAAACAGAAAAAAAAAAATTAAATAGAAAATTTTATTTCCCTCTATGAATCCATAGATCAGTGATATGCATCACATATAAAAAAAAACCAATGTAAACCAACAAATATTGATGATGTTTCCATGAAAAAGGTTTAAGAAGATTTTTTTAATCTAAAATGGTTCTTGAGAAGAAAAGTAACTCCAAATGTGGAAGAGGAGGTAATATTCTCTATTCTTTAAGCTTCAATGAGTGTAAGAATGGAGAACTTCAAGCAAAAGCACCAAAATTCTTGCTCCTTAGTGTTTTTTCTTCAAAAAAGTAGAGATCTTGGCGAGATTTGGCAAGATCTCGCCGAGATCTTGTCGTTTTTACACCTCGCCTGTGATCTCGTCGTTTTTACACCTCGCCTGTGATCTCATCTCGCTAAATTAAAAAAAGAGATCTCTCTGAGATCTTGAACCATGGTTTTATACCCCCCATTTTAATCTTATGGACCATGGTTTAAAGTATCGGTACGTATCAATATCGACGCTTACCAATACAATACTACCGATACAATACATGAAAATTTTAAAATCCTTTTGTATCGATATGTATCTTATACGTACAAATACACCACCAATACACACTGCTACACACCAATACGTACTGATACTCTATGGACAGTTAAAAATCAAGGTGAAATGTACGTTTTGACATGTATCGGTACGTATCGGTGCGTATCGGTATGCATCAACTATGATATGTACAAATACGGTGTGCTACGGTTATATAATGGCCAAGATGAGTCATTTGTCAGAAAATCACGATTTTTTGAGGGGTTTCTGTTCCAAAGTTGCTGCCATCCATTTTTCTCCCTAACTAAAGTAGAAATCAAGGTTGGGAACAAGGATTTTACATTTATGGGACAACTATAAATCTTGGATTCTTAATGCGATACTCTCAATTTAGTTTTATGAATAATATATGTTATATATAACTTTTTTCAACTATTTTTTTATGCAAAAGTGTGTAAAAAAATGTTTCCTATCTATTTATGTGAGTATCTTTAGCGTATCTCCAATACGATACCCTCCAATATGTATCTTAATTTTGGCCGACCGATACCGATACTTTAATCCTTGTTATGGACTCACAACAGAATGTTCTTTTAGAAATATATTCAAAGCAACAAACCCTCATAGGATATGAAAGAGAAGGATAATCAACATATTGACATCAAAGCACAATACATTCCCTCAAATGCATAAATGGACAAAGTGCCAGAAAATCATTTTGGATCCGTGGGAAAGATGTTAAGTAGAACAAGTATAATCGACATATAGACATCAAAGCGCAACACATTCCCTCAAATTCATAAATGGACAAGGTGCCACAAAATCATTCTGGATCCGCAGGAAAGATGTTAAGTAGAACAAGTTACGGACACATCACCGTGAAAATTTCATCTTTCCATTTCAAATGCACCAGTTTCAACTCAATGTAGATTTAGGGTTATGAAGTTGTACATGCCAGTACCTTCATAGAGTTTTTCCTCTTCATTAATGACCTTTCTCCATCTCTTGGCAGGCAAAGGCCTCTTCTGCTTCCTTTTCTTGTCTTTACTCTTCACAGACTTGGTGTCTGGGGACTGTATAAGTTTTATTGGTGTTTTTAGTCTGCTAAAAGGATGAGCTGGTGCATCGATTTTAGGTAAAGCATTTGCATCAAGCAACTTGGTTGTTGGACGAGCTTGTGCAGCCTCCGACAATAACCTAACAGCTTTAGCAACACTGGTTGAAGCAAGATTATCATCCTTGACTTCTCCCTCAGGCATGTCCCGTCTAGTTGATGGTCCAGACTGTTGAACCCGACGTTCAAAGCCTTTAAGCTTATGAAAAGGAGTTAAAATGCCTTTACGGACCAACTCATCCCTTTCCTAAGATGTAAATAAAAGAGTTAGCTCTTACTTTACAAAGTGTCTTATCTGTAGAACTTATCAATCTATCATCATGGAGAATAAATACACACTCCCATGATTGAAAACTATGTTTATGCAACTCACCGTCTCAACAAATCCTGCAGAAGCCGCATCCAACACTGCATCAAAGTCACCATCATCATTGAATGTAACTGTTTTGTGCTGTTTTTTAGAATTTTTGGCTAAGCTTTGAACTTCTTTCAGCTTTCTTTTGGATCTTGGCTCTTCCTTAACCAGATCCAAAATCAACTTATCATGGTGAGAATTTTTGGTAGGGTGATCTTTATTTAACTCTTCAAGTTCCTTCTGGAGCCGAGCCCTTGTTTTCTTGAGGCTGTTAAGACGATCAGCAGTTAGGGCATGTTGAAGGGTTAGATCATTCGCAGAAGCTTGAACATCTCTTTTATCATCCCCTACATCTTCCCCCTCCCTGATATCAATCTCAACTAGGACATTCTCTTCATTTCTTGTAATGCTTCTTGTTTGTTCAACACTAGCTGCAACAGCTTCTATTTCAACCTCTACTGCCCGCAGTTTATTATAAAGCTTTGCTTGGCTGGCAGATGATGATTGGCTGTCTTTAACTTCATCATGGTGTTCCACACTGCTTCCTTCAGCTTCACTCCTTTCTCCGTCATCTTTTTTAACCTGTTACACAGAAATGTTAACATGGATAAGAAATAGATTTACGACATAGTGTGTCCAGCCATTAATTATTGAGGAACTTTGTAAAGAAATAATGGAGGAAAAAAAATCAAAACTGAGACCTCTGTTAGAATGTGACGTTCAATATCTTCAGGATTAGCGGATGTTACACCCAAACTACTAAGTAAAATTCTATCCTCCTCTTCTTCCTCCATGGCATTAGATTATTATCTCAGCCAATAAAAGCCACCTGCCAAAACCAAAAAAGAAGTTATATTCATTCCTGAATTGCATTATTAAGCAGCATAATCCATTCCTCACTTCTTCAAGAGTTCTGTTGCAAAATTTATGATAACAAGATTTTGACCAGGGGAGCAACTAACATACAGTTAGCTCAAGTCCAGTGAGCATGGATTACTTCGGGTCTCGGCATGCCTACCATGCCACACGTTACAAGATTTCATAAAGGATAACTGTTCATAGATCAAGAAAATCAAAAAACTTAATTTTCTCTTCAGGTGTAAAAAATATTTGAGGCATAAACATAGCACCGACATAAAAAATGCTCCTTTATTCATATGAAAAGCAGACAAGTTGAACATACAGTTGAGAACACAAAGAGCATTTTATTCTGTAGAACGGCACAATAGATATGGAAAGCAAAGCTCAATCAGATAAAACCAAAGTCCTATTGCAAGTAACACAACCAACAAATTGACTTCTGCTTCATTCACTGTGTCATACTATTTGAACCCACTAAGAGGTGGAAGAGTTTCACTTGCTTCAACGACCCAATTGAAGCGTTCCAGTAGTAGAACAAAAGGTGGGGAAAAAAAAAATCTCCCTTTAGTATTCCACAACCAAAAGCTCGGTTTTCTGATTCTTCCTTTCCCCTTTATGATAATCCATTCATGACCTTAACTTACCACATTGATCACAAGGTAGAAAGAGAGAATCAACGAAAATTCTTTCAACGGCTACACAATACGTCATTGGAAGTAAACTAACCAAAACACACTCGAAAAACGAATACCGAATCCAAGGATATCGAAAATAAACGAAAAGAAAAAAGAATCAAAATCAAATCAAACAATAACAATTTCTGGCGTTGACTACGGATGATAGAAAACAAATGGAGATGACAAGGACTCCGGATTAAACCACGGTTAGTTTACGAATAAAGACGCTTGATTCCTTACCAGTACCTGTGATCGTATTCCTGTCTACAGAATTGTTAATCTCATTCTTCCTCGCTTAAATCTGAAGAGAAAATACTTCAAATATCCAAATTGCTTCCAAAAACCCTAGATTCATGGTTTAGAGCCCAGCAAAGTCTCTAGCTCAAGGGACGGGGCGAGGCGGGGGTTGTGGGTGTCCTTCTCTCTCTCGCCCGCGCGCGCGCCGTGGTTTCTTCTCTTATTCGTTCTCACGCGTGCGACACAAGAAAGACAAGACAATGCTTTTATGTGTCTCTAACGTGAGCATGAGGGACATATTTCTTAACCTACGCATCTCTTTGGTCGTTTGATATCCACATTGCCACGCAGGCCACGGCGCTGACCATACACATTATCTCCAGATCTGACGTTGCCTGTGCCATCGTTTGCCACTTGTCATAATTTGTGTGGATCCACGTAGAATTTAACCTCAGTGCGACACGTGTGAGGACTTATTTGTTGTAGTGGGTGCTGGACAGATACCTATATAAAGCCGAAAAGGGCGCTGTAGTGGAATCGAGAATTCCAATTTGAAATAGGGAAAGGAAAAATGGGGAAAAAAGCTGGGCAGTTGAGAGGAGAGGAGAGTTCGAGCACCATTGAAGTCTCTGGTTTGCATTTCGCCTATGAAAGCCAACCTCCGTTGTTCGCCAATTTCAATCTCAATATCTCTCCTGGATCTCGATGTCTTCTTGTTGGCGCAAATGGATCTGGTAAAGTATTTAATTCTGTTATCTCATCAAATGGTTTGATCTTGAATTTTTTTCAAGTTGGAGGCGTTTGTTTACCTGTTAAATGAATTGATCGGGTATTCCGATTCTCTATATTTTTCCTAATTTTTATGGATCTACAGAGCAAATTTCGTAGATTTCTAATCCTGCATCTAAATATTGGAAACTCGAGTACTGATCAGTTTATAGTCTACTGTTTCTATACCCTCGTGAACCAGGAAGAAAAAGAGAGGATGGTGATGTTGAAATGATTTTCCTTATTTTCTTTTATGTGGCTTCTGAAGTTCCAAACTCTCTCTTGTTGTATCAATTTGAGCCTCTTTCATTTCATCACTTTTTTGTTTTTAGTAAGCTGCTTGACTGTCAAGTGTCAAACAGCTTTATTTCTTCTTTGTTTTCAAGGGGAACAAGCCATCAACAGCTCTGGATGTCCACTTCTGGCCATTAACGTCAACTTGACACACATCCAACCATTCTTGAAATCTTTCTTCAAATACCATGTGCTTAAGAAAGATCCATTTTCTTTTTCTAAGTGATATATATGTCAGTTTGATTAGTTCTACCTATTTGACACTGCTTCATTTATTATCACTTGTTATTAGCACAATTTTTTTCTAGATGATACTGTGGTTTGGTTATCAGTCACTGGAATGTTTAGTAGCAATATTTATTCTAAGAAAAGAAGCAGTCAGTGCTGTTGTTTGGTGTCCCAACTGTTTCAGGAAGTGACGTAATCAAATAAATATATTTAAAAATGGAAAAATCAGAGGGAGAGAGATTCAGTCATTCAGTCTGAGCTTTGAAGTGAACGAGCCTGCCTGTGTGTGTGTATATGAGAGAGAGAGAGAGAGAGGCTTATAGTGACAGTGACGGCAGTGTGCTCCATCGTACATCAGGAACCTAACAGTTGCTGACTGCGGCAGAGTGGACAGGAAGAATGTAGATTGAATTAAGGAGGGGGAATGTCCGTGGTTCATTTTGGATGTTGGTTGAATTTGGGCATCCATCATTTAGATGGGGTCTCAAGTCTCAACTACACCAAATCCAAAAAGATTGCAGTGGACTTGCACTTTAAGGAAGAAGGGGGGGTGGGGGGAGAATTCTATCCCTTGAAAGGGACAACTACAACCATTGTGTGGGAAGGTTGGCTCAAATGGTTGACATTGCACATTTTATTTTGTACGTGTACCCTATGGATAGAAATGATTTTGTTTTAGTTTTGTATAGCTGTGGAGGCATAACTCACTGTTCAAAGTGGATTCATCTATCACCAAACTGTTAATCCAAAATTATGTTGGGGCCATTATGAGATTTTAGGAAATGAGCTCATACCAATCCTTCATTTATCAACATTCAAAGACCCACTGAAACCAAATTGAAGTCATTTCATTCAATCTTGTTTCAAGCACAAACTAAACTATATTCTATTCAAGTTCCTTTGCCATGCATGTAGCAATGGAATCTGGCTTCTCCTTTTCTGCCAACAACGTGCAGTTTTCATAATATTGCCTTCTTGTTGATATTTGAAATTTGTAGCCGCAGTTAATTAACAACGAATTTGGTTGATACATGATATCTTCTTATTCTTCTGACACATTTGCTTTTGTCAATCTTATACTCTTCAATATCTGTGCAGGGAAGACTACTTTACTGAGGATTCTGGCCGGTAAGCATATGGTCGGAGGAAGAGATGTAGTACGGGTGCTAAACTGTTCTGCTTTTCATGATACCCAACTGGTCTGTAATGGTGACCTGGCATATCTGGGAGGCTCATGGAGTAAAACTGTTGGTTCTGCTGTGAGTATTTTTCTTTATGGCCTCAGTATGGTTGTCTTATGGGTTTTATTTTATTGTCACCCACCTCGAATAAAAAATATAAAATCTGTTTAAATATGACATACCTGTGTAAACAATAAAAAACTATGAAAGTGTTGGTTCGCGTATAAAATGCATGTAGCATAGGAATCTATGGATATCTTTGCATAGGACAAGGGTGTCGGCCTTTTGTTGCTTAATTATGGAAGTTCCTTGGTCATATGAACCCTTACCAGTCTGAACAATGGCCTTTCTCCTCAATCAATTTAATGTTAAGTTTCAATTAAAATGTTTGAAAATAAAGTATCTGTTAATATGAAGCATTTTCTTATTCCTTGATTGATTGGCAACTGAGAAAAGCAAGTGCTCATTTGACTGTAGTGGGATGAAAGAGTATTTTCCTTGGATAATCATTGTATTGCCCTCATGGAAGATTCCTACTTAAATTAGAAGTGCTTTTAAGGTCATTATATGCTTATAGATTACTATTTTGTGAAAGTACATATCACTCATCCAATTTACCCTTCAAATTGGACTGTCTGTAGATCTCTTATCTTAGCCAAGAGAGAGCTATTGCAGCCTAACATGTCCTTGGATAAATTCATTTTGGTGACTACCGAAATTTTCACTATTTAAATTATCTTAACCCTACTTTGGTGAAATTGGGAATTAAATTGAGAAATGTCATAACATAGGTCTTATTCTTCCATTGAGAGAATAGAACGTCAATTCTTATAAAATTTCAAAAAGAAACAGATCGATATCTTGACTATGAAGACTTCAAGGTTTGATGCATTCACTAATGGGTTGGATGGTCAGATTGGGGTCCTCCAAGGTCGATCCAATCGCAGTAATAGCTAGGAGTCGGTGCTTCTAGTTGATTTACTCAAACATAAGAATTGCCCAACCCCAATCAAGATTTGTCTGGGCTGATCACTCCGGGATCCTGATCTCTAAACCCTCGTCCATTGCATTTCACAATTTCATAAGAATCCTACAATAACATTACAAGAAAAAACAAGGAATTTTACTTGCATTTTCAGCAGTATGAAGCATTAGCTCATACTGCAGCTGAATTAATGTAGTTGACATGACTTCTTCAGGAACTCAGGTTTCCAGTTAATAAGCCTATAGACATGTACTGTGATGATCAAGCAGCCATCTACATTGCTAGTAATCCCATCTTTCATAAAAGGACCAAGCATATTGAAGTTGATTGTCATTTTATGAGAGATGTTGTGATGCATAAGTTGATCTCCACTCCTTTTGTCAATTCTGCTAATCAATATCGTGGAATTTCAGTTTGTGGATTGCGTTGGGGAAATCTACCAAAGCTAGGCAGATAGATAGACTCCTTTCCCGCTGCTAAGGGAGAGCAAGAAACAAAATCAATTTCGTTGTTTATTTCTTCAAGGTTGGTCCAAGCTGGTCATGGGAGGTATCTATGCTCCAACTTGAGGGGGAATGTTAAAGTTATCTTCTAATTAGTATTTCTATTTACTCTTAGGACATCAGCTCAAAACCCGAACTGCATGCTGGCATCAGTTTCCCTACTCAAAACACTGGAGCACCCCCCTTAAAATGTCCTACATGCCCCCCTAAATAATGGGCTTCCCATAATACCACGTCCAATGCCCAAAACTGCACACGAGTGTCAGAGGGAACCCCTCCCCCTTACTCCTATTACCCCAAGGGTGCTTTTGTAATGTTATTTTATTTATAGGGGCTTATGAGTTATTACTCTTGTAATATTCTAAACTGTCTATTATAAATAAGATGCTATTCTAATTGATTAAAAGGATTCACAACCCTAATTGATCAGCCTGTTTTCTCCATCTCTCATGTCCACTTTCTCTTCTTTTCCATCTTCTTCTTCAGCTGTTTTGCTCAGGGACTGAAAACTATGTTCTGATTTACTAACACATCCCATTAATCATAAACACCCGACAAATTGAATCCATCTTGTGTTTCAGAGAAACCAATTAGACCCAGCTTGAATGGCCAAATATACTAGAGCAACATATTATTAAAAAATATAGTTTCTTATAGTTTGAATCACCAATACAAGCCTATTATTTATTTATCTCAATGAAGCTCTCTGATAGTCTAGTTATATAGTTGTCAGTTCAACTTGGAAAGGATCGTGGCACAGGGGGTTTTTAATGTTTCTTCTGAGAATTCATCTATTGTACAAAGGCATGTCAAAGCTTCTGGTTAAATGGTGTCTTAGGCTGCTTATACATGTATCTCTGTTATGAAGGTGGGGTTGAGTATCTTAAGTGCCGTTCCATACCAATTCTGTTCCATTGGAGCATTCTGAGCCACAATTGTTTTCCCCATTCTTGGGGGGCACTTCTGCAGGGGTAGAAACACGTTTGGTAACATGGCTTAAAAGGTGTTTCTGAAGCAGAAAAGAAAGAGAAACCCTATGAAAGGCATCTTAAAAGAAACACTTCTGGCAGTTACCTAGTTGTGATTGGAAAAGCCTAAGCCAAACTGGTTACTCTGTACAACCTTGTAAACAGAAAAATTCCATTTATCCATTGAATGTTTGAGGAAGAGAGAAAGGGACCCATACTTAGTTGCGATTGAAGAAGCCCTACCCATACCACCAACTCTGCAAAACCCTGTTTACCAAACATAACATCAACAAACTCAGCCTTATCCAAACTTAATAGGGTCAGCTTTTACCAAAAATAACATCAATCGGTTGAATATTTGAGCAAGAATGTGTGAGAGAGAGAGAGAGAGAGAGAGAGAGAGAGAGAGAGAGATAGAGATCTATCTCATTCTATTACCTTGCCGGACAGGAAGTTTCATAATTTGTTCAATTTACTTCTGCTTCAAAGAGATCAGACAGAGAGAGAAATGGGAGAAATGTAGAGAGACAGGAAAGAGATGAGAGAGATGAGAGGCATACAACAGCAGGAGAGGGAGATGCAGAAAGACTGGAGAGAGATGGGAGAGGCATACTGGAGTGGAAAGAGATGTCCGCAAATTGGTGCTGTCTCTCCGCTGCAATCGGGAAGACGACTCTCTCCTCACTAGTGGGGAAAACAAACGTAAGGCTTATCTTTTGTTCTTTCAAAGTGTTCCCAGTAAAAAAGATCTCTTTCATCTTTTTTTCTTGTTTCTGTTCCATATAACCAGATTGTTCCACAGGAAACAAAAACGAACTGCATTGCTGTACATGTTTCTACTCTATTTGTGTTCCCGCATAACAAAAGAACAACGGTAGCACTCCCGCGGAGTGTTACCAATTGCACCTTAGTGCTTGCTTGACATTTAAATAACAAATATTTGCTGCTGTTATCCTTTACTTCAGTACTATTTAAATTAATTGTGTCAAAGTATCTGGTTTTATGGTGTCTAATGTTGCTTGTATCTGCATCTAAAGTGTGTAGCTGGAGATGAGTATTGCAATGATGATTGACATTTAAATATTAAACATTTCAATGGTTATCATTTACTTCAGTCCAATCAAAACTAATTACCAACATTCTCTAGTATACATCATATGACTTGTTCCACAATCCACATAATAGTCAAGATCTCTCTTCATACTTTCAGGGGGAGATACCACTCCAGGGAGATTTTTCTGCTGAACACATGATATTTGGAGGTACCTTACTAGTTTTAATCGTATAATTCTTCCATTTTCTCTTCCCCCTTTTCATTATCATTTTTTCAGTAGCGAACTTTTAATACTATTTTGATTATTTGCTAAATTTATCTGACTGTAGATTATTTTTTGGTATCAAAGCCTGCAATCAACATTTCAGTTGTATGCTTGATTGGCCCTGCTTTGTGGTCAATCGTATACATGGAAAAGAAAAAAGGCTCTAAGCGCTCATTGGTTTGTGCAAGTGCTGCTTTAGTAGTTGATAATTAGTGCTCTAAAAATATGGAGATCTTTATCTAGTTAATTTTAAAACTGGAGATATTTCAAAGTGGTATGATTTTTATCTAAGTGGCAGTTTTGGGTAAAAAAATATGCTGTTATCTTCGCTCTGTACAAAGTTTGATTGGATGATTGAATTCTACCAGAAAATGACTTCTCAAATTTTAGCTCTTGTTCATTTTTTTTTCTCCCTTTATTTTCCGAACTTTTGCAGTCGAGGGGATCAATCCTGCTAGGAGAGAAAAGTTGATTGAGCTGCTTGATATCGATCTGCAGTGGCGAATGCACAAAGTATCTGATGGGCAGCGTCGCCGAGTCCAAATCTGCATGGGTCTTCTTTATCCTTTTGAGGTAACCGTTACTGGTTTTGTGCTCTGTTTCCTTTCACTTTTACTTGTCCTTGTCCTTGCTCGGATCCATATAGCCAAACCCATTAAGTTGGGACAAGGCTTTGTTGTTGTTGTTCTTCGGTAGTGCACCTGGACAATGCTAGCCTTTTGGACATCTACAAGTTTCTTCTACCGGCCAGTTGCCTTAATTTAACTCCTCAAGTATAAATGTCCCGGATCTGGTCCTAAATTTAAATTATGATACTCTTAGACCCATCCAAAATTAATGACCTGGAAAAATTTGTATTGTTTGTATCATGCCATTAGTGGACATGCCCCTAACCAAATAAGTGTTACACTTTCTAGAAGTAAAATTTTCTCTTGATTAATAGCAGGGAGGCCTCAATTGCTTTGAGGTTGGCAGGCATACTTTTCTGTATATAAATTCGAATAATGGTGGTATATGTTTGGTCATGTATGTGATTTGCTATAATATCGGGGTTATAGCTTCTTGTTGAATCCCATCCATAAAGCTGTTTCCAGACATGGTGGTGCAGTTTATGAATCATTCTCTTCTGCCTAGGTTTCCTAATGTACAAATGTATTCAAACTTGGTTTGATTCACCAATATGTGGCTCAAGAACCTCAAGTGTTTAGGTTTTCAGATAAGAAACCCTTTCTGCCGTAATAGGATTCAGAGAGGAATTGTGAGTGTTGGGATTAATCCCCAAATAACTACAGGATGTGAAAACCATGAAAAGTTATAAATAAAAATAAAAAGAACCAGCTACAATTTTCAGTTTTCTACCGAAGATCGGAGATTACTGGCTTTACCAATCCAATTACTAAAAACTCTCAATGTTCCTTCTGATAAAAATGTAACCCACAACCTGGACTAGTTCTCTCTCTCCACACCCCCCCTCCCCCAGGTGTGAATTACTGAAGGAAAATCAGGTAGGCTTGTAAATATGCTGTTCCCAGACGGTTGATTCTGTGGCTTAAGTCTACTACTTTATTTGACGATTTTTTTTAATCTTTTCAAAGGTGTTTACGCTGTTTAGCCATATGCTATTGTATTTAAGATACTCCAATGAAAGTGCCATGAAACTTCGTTGGCCTATCTGTGCTATGCTGAGACAATCTGGTATTGCATGTTACATTGTTTTTTTCTTGCATATACAGGTGTATGTATGCATCTGTGTAATTTTGTGTCCATGAAAATGTAGTTCGTTTATGAGCCATGGGCAGTTTCTATGGGAAGTTACAAAATAATGACTATTGTTGAGACAACCACAGGTGCTGTTGCTAGATGAGGTTACAGTTGACCTAGATGTTGTTGCAAGGATGGATTTACTCGACTTCTTCAAGGAAGAATGTGAACAGGTTAAGATTTTGCTTCATTCATCATGGTAGCTATAATATATTGCTCTGATCTTGTGAATTACCTATTTTATGTTAAATACATTTGCCTTTTTATAGAGAGGGGCAACGATTGTGTATGCAACCCATATTTTCGATGGGTTGGAGACATGGGCTACAGATGTAGCGTACATTCAAGATGGAGAGTTGAAGAGGGCAGAGAAATTGGCTGAGGTCCCAGAGTTGAAGGATGCTGCCAACTTGCTTTCAGTGGTCGAGTCATGGCTTCGTTCTGAAATCAAAAGTGAGAAGAAGAAAATCATCAATCCTCCTATCCAATCCAGAAAGGCATCTCCCTTTGACAGCTCTCCATTTAGGTCATCAAGGCACATGGCCTACTACCGCTGATGTCTCAAATTTAAATGCTTAAATGTCTTTCACTATCTGGTGTTATGCCAATCTTTTAGCTTCTTAAGGGAATGAAATTTTCTATTCTTTCGATGTCTAATTATAGTAATTAGGCTCAGTAATATGTCTGATGCTGAAGTCTATATACTTATGCATCATTTTCAAAACCCAATAGGCTATGAGATTTCTTTGTTTTGTGATTTACTTTCACATTTCAGTACATGTATGTAATGGATTTACAAGATTTAAAGGAAGAGTGTTCAGTGTTTTTGGTTTTTATGGGTATAGGATGGCCAATGTACTGAATCAATATATTCTTTGGGCATTGGTATCTCTTATCATAGAGATGGTATAAATAATATTTTAATCTGGAGTCTGCCTCAGCAATCAATGCTTTTGTAAGAGCAATAGGACATGAGCAGGTTATCATGGCATTTAGTACATAATTTGTGATTCTTCATGGTTGTGTGTACATTGGCAAGAAATCACTGCTAGAAACTCATAGATACACATTATGACAGTGTTAATAAATTTTGGTACATTTATCGACTTAGGATCCATTGAATTTCAGCAAAAGAAATTTCTTGATCCAATGAGGAAGACCGAAAAGTTTGTTCAACTTTATTCAAATTCCAATTCCATCATCGTTTTTCTTGTCAGTTCAGGACCTGTTTGATTTTGTTTATGTTGATTTTGTGTCAAGAAACAGTAAAAACGGTTTTTTCATTTCTATGCTTAGAAACGATTTTTAAAATTATAAAAAGGTGTTTCATTTTTCTGTTTCCCGAAGCGTTTTCAACAGTGTAATCAGGTCAAGACACAAGTGTAGGCACGATGTTGTAGGTATGCAACTTACGAGTAAATCTACGACATTAGAGTTGCAGGTATACTTTGTGGAGATGAGATTCAGAATGATGAAGGTAGTCCGGAATTATGAGCTTCGCACAACTAGGTTGGAATCATCGCTTTTAGATAGAGAAAAGTTTCAACAATGGATTGGTTGGGTAGGTCGAGCGAAGTATCGGTTTTTCCACAATTTTTGCCCCTCCCATTTGTTTCTATAAACAGAAAAATATGTCTGACTTCTTTCTCCATTTCTGTTTCTAGACACAGAAATAGACAAATTTCTATTTCTATTTTGAACAACAAGTGAAACGAAACAGAAAATTCAAACAGTTTTTGAGATGTTTTTTCGTTTCAGAGCACAGAAAAAATGGAAAAACAGTTTCTGGAAACAAAATCAAACGGGTCAGTCAGTTGATCTAGATCAATTTATAATGTTCTTTGATTTCCCTTGCAGAGTACAATCTGGGGGGTTTCTTTTTTGGAGATAATTTTGAAATAGAGATTCCAAAAATAGGGATTCAAATTCTGGTAAAGCATTTTGAATGATTAGCTATATAGGACTTCTATTCAAATAGAAAATGTATACTTTGTTGTGGTTTATTAAAGAATTTGTATGACAGTCTCCGGTAACATCTTATCATCAGAAAAACACATTCAACTGTCGAATTGGTTCTGTAGCTCCTCAGTCCAAGATATCGTCTTCCACTTCTTCCGAGACTCGCCCTTTACGATCAAATGTCAAACATCGTGGCCAACACATTTGACAAATGCAGGACTCTAGCTTGACTGCACTAGAATTTTATGAAGAACTCCTTTAAATAATTAAAGTTACTGGATTATAAATTAATAATAATAAAAAAGAATAAGAAAGCAGAAAGGATCATACAATATTACTTTAACATCTCTACTTGTGCATGAATCTCTAGAGATCATTATAACAGTTGCAGATTCGGTGGGGCTTCATCTTCATAGTCTAAAAAATATAAAATAAATCTCTCTAGCTACCTCTATCAAGGAAATATGACATAGTAGTAGTGGAGTCAATTTTCTTATGATCCATGGAGGCTCCAAAGGAAAAATAATGCAATATTCAATAACAATTATAAATTTTTTCCCAAAAAAAAGAAAAAAAAACCACAAAATGGAATCAATTGCAGCGATGTATCTAAGAACCAATTATTGGTTGTGAACAGATAGAAGCAGTCCAGGTTGCAAATGCATAATCTGGATTAGATCTTAGAATCCAGATTTTGCAAATCCATAATCTGGATTAGATCAGGTTGAGATAACTTGTGGTTGTAGTGCTGGTAGTTCAGGTTGAGATTAATTGTCGTTGTAGTGTTGGTAGTTGTTGTAGAGAGAGAGAGAAGTGTTCTCTAATCCAGTTTGACCCAATGAGGGGAAGTGTTTTGGTGGAGCAGGTGAAGTTTGATCAACCGTGTATCCTGTAGAGGTTATATTTTTCCTATGAAAGAAGCCAGTTACATGGTCATCTTTGTAACTTGGAAAATAGCATAATGCCCTTCTTTATTGGTTTGATAGTAAACCATTCAATTATTCTGGCTTCATGGATCTGATTTTCAAACTTGTCTCTTATGGTATCAAATAAGTCTCTAGCTGATTTAGAGTGGTGTGTCAGATTGACAATCGACATTTATTATAATTAGTCATAATCCGTTAATTTTTTTGTATGAATTCTCGTGTTCATCCTTACTTGGAACCTCCATGTAGCTGACCCCATTAAGTTGGGATAAGATTTTTTTTTTTATAGGTAAAGAGGGAAGTAGGTAACAACCAGGAGGCTCGAACTTGAGACCTCTTAGTGAGCATGAATTTTTTACATACCACAACTCACCAACTACGAGGTGCGCTAGGCAATTGTTGTTTTTGGATGTTGTTGTTGTTCTCTTATGATATCAGTTAATGAATTTCCTTAAAAGTATCTGTCAATGTCACTGTTGATGCTCAAGTTGCTTATAAGTAGGAATCTGATTTCTACAAACCCAACCGATTTTTGGTAAGGTAAGTGCTCCTTTCCTTCGGCATATTCTCTGCTGCTTTACTAAAGTTGTTGTGTATGGTGCTCCTCCATACCCCTTTTTCAACTTTCTGTCTACACTTCTCCTACCACAACAACCCTGTTCAAACCAAGTAAGAAACACTATCCATTAAAGCTCCAATTTCTAAATTTGTCCATGTGACTATATTCTCAGTCAAATTTCCCATTAAAGTAAGGGTCCCACATAAAAGTCCTTATAACTACAGTTAAACCCCAACCACAAAGTCACCTCATCTAGTACTATCCATTAAGAACTCCAATATTTATGGATTTGTCTAAGTGATAAGTGCAGTTAGTCATCTTCCCCTTAAATTGGGGACATAAGGGGCCTAGAGGAACCCACTAAAAAGTCTTTAGAACTACAGTTGAACCCTATTCACAAAGTCACTGCCTTCTTTTTTTTTTTAATATGGATTCGGTGATAAATAATTGATCACATTTGGAAATATTAATGTTTGTGGAATTGAAAAGCTCTTTTCCAGCTCCACCTTATTGATGTGTATTCAAATATGGATTAAACTTGAAAAGCTGGTCCCCATTAAGCCCTGATTGTAAGGAAACATCACCAACTCAACTTGCATGTGAGCATATCTTGTGGTCCTACTTATCCCAGTTCTATCAATAACTTGGGTTTCTCTCTCACGCGTGCACGGCTGTGGGGGTGGAAAGAAAGAGAGGAAACATTACATAGACAAGCCATCTTGTGTTGAACTCACTAAAACTGATTATATTCCCCCTCCCCCTCTTAATTGAAGCTTAAAAGGCATCGTGGTGGCCCTGCACCCCGACACAAAGGGGGTAAAAGGTTCATTCTACACCTCATGAAATGTGGGAATCCCATCCCTGTTGACACTTTCATGTGTACTCCTATTGGCCTCTGCACCTACGCTAGCACAAGGGCCACTTTTTTCAAAGGGTCTGGTTAGGCATGTCGCTAGCTTTCTTGGAGCTAACAGCCCAATCAATAGGGAGCTAGGATGGGAGAGTGTGGGAGTTATTTTCAAAGGGGAGAGAGAGAAAGTGACACAGGTTAGGCAACTAGTCTTTTCCCTTTTTCCAAATGTCATAAAGCATTTTCTATCATGTGGATAGATTGTATATTCATTATGATCATGGGATAGATAGAACATGTGTCTAGGCTCATTGGCTCTCACGTTGGTACAAGGGCCATGCGATTAGGTAACGTTATTCTTCTCTTCAATCAAATACCCTTTTTAGTATTGACACACATCGTGTCGTGCTATTATTTGTTTTGTTATCCTTTAAAACATCACCTCCCATTGTTATATGGATAAGTCACCACATAAAAAATATAAGCGAGAAAGAATTCCCACGCCCACACACAACCTATTTTTTTAAAGGGAACTATGAAAATACACCATTGCCCAATCCACCACCCATGAAACAAAGATAAATGTAGCATGAAAAAATGCTAGATGGATAGAGTTCTTCATCCCAAATTATAATTAATTCGAAAATATATATATATATATATATAAATAAAAGATAACCATTGTCAAGTGCCACGTGTCAATTGCATGGTTGCATCCCAGGCGGACATCAAGGTAACAAAATAAGTAGAAGAGTACGAAGGAAGGTGGTACGTTCAGCGTTTCAGGCAATTATCCGCGACAAGTCATTCTGTATGTAGGGATCTCTCTATACCGCTAATTTCATGTTTTTTTGAACTCCTCAAAGACATTCGCTCTCCATATTTCCCGCCAGATCCACCTTCTCTCGTCTCTAAAGCCAAAAAGCTCTAGTTAAATTAACCAACCAAACTAAAGTGAGCCCCTGACACTAACTTACGCCAACTTTTCGTTAAATTAACAAACTAAAGTTTTCCATACATTTGGTCATTTGAGAATTCCTCATATATGTAATGGAAAAAAAAAAAAAAATTAACATTAAAGGAGGAGTCATGTAAGCTAAAATTGAGCAATAGCTATAAGTGTTTATAGTTTCCACTTATTAGTATAGCAAAAGTTTTCCTTTATTGCACCATGAGGATCATCACTCTATCTTAGATTATAGGGTTTTAGAACTTTTTCAAAAAAAACCCATTGGTGCATATCGCGTTCATTTAAAGTATGCTCAATGAATGGATTTTCATTCACCATGGCCTTAGGAAAACTCAATCCTATTATTTTTATGCATTTCATGTAATTTTGAAGTTTTGTGACTCACGATAAAATTGGTTTGACCATCTCGAGTCCAACTTGCAAAGCAATGCAAAGGCAACAAACTGCACACTGCCCACCCTAGTTTAAAATCATAGAATTATCAAGGATTTAGGTATCGGTATCAGTATTGGATTGATATTTGATACATATTGGATTGGTGCATATCGATCACTTTTGCCCTACTTTTTTTTTTTAAAGTACATTTTTTTTACTATTTTACCCCTAAAAATATGTGGGCAACTGGTCTAGATCAATAAGGTATCAATATCGATAAGATACCGATGGTTGAAACCATAAGAAGTATACATTCCTCCATAAAAATGTAAATGGATAGTTAAAAATTCGGATATGATTTGAAATTATATCCGTTTATTCAAAAATTTATTAGATAAACAGATATTGAATACAAATTTGGATAGCTTTCAATGTCCATATATGATAATCGGAAAACAAATTTGAATATTGATGTATCCACTTCAATAATATCCGTTATGATCATAACTTAATATTATCTATAATCATTTAAGAACTTAAGCTTTGTGTGCATTATCTATTTCATATTTATTTATATTATCATCAACTAAAGATAATTATACCTTGTTTATTTTTTATTATATAGATTACCATTAGCAAGAACTTGTTTTAGTTGGACATCATAAGGGACTTTAACAACTGTTTGATAATATAAGCTTCTCAGGATATAAATATCAATGAGAAAATTTGACTAGATAAGCATATATTGGATACAAATTTGGATAGCTTTGGATGTTCATATGATAATCGAAAAACAGATTTGAATGTTGATGTATCCACCTCAATAATATCCATTCCGGTCATAACTTAATATAATCTATAATCATTTAAGAACTTAAGCTTTGTATATATAATTTATTTTATATTTATTTATATTATCATCAATTAGAAATAGTTGATGCATTATTTTTATTTATTATATAGGTTAAGAACAGTCAGTGGAACGCGATAATATCAACTTCTCGCGAGATACGACTCAACGAGAAAATAAAGCTATTTCCACTTCCTTCTTAAAAAAGGAGCATTTAAAAGGATTTTATAGTTACGAAATCCGTAGTTTCTTAATAAATGAAGAAGGGATCATCATGCGGACGACAAAGCTGTCGTCGTTGTTCAATGACAGCGAAAATGGCGGACTGTTCGATTCTCATGTCGCCAATGGTTTCGGATCCATGTTCTTCTTGGACAATTACGCGGTAATCCGCTTTCTCTGCCGCTTTACTCTGGATTTAACGGACAATGCTTTTACTTTTCTAAATTTTTCCTTTCTTCTATCTTTCAAGATTTTTGATTTGTTTCTGCTGCTTCTCCATTTACCGGATTTAGGGTTTTGCAGAGTTTGCCGAAAGATCTTCTGTGTGTTTCTCTGTTTTCTTGTGTTCACAGTTTCCATTTTCAAGGTTGTATAGATCTTTCAAATTTTGAATTTGTATTACATTGACATCTTTTGGTATTTTAATTTATTTCTGTTTGAAGTTGCTTGGCTTGAAAGATTTGAGAGAATGTATCTTTTAAGTTGTGTCTGTTGAATTGTGAATTGTTTATTGTTGTTCTACGTTAATGCAGAACGAATAAAGCTTGGATCTTTCTGGAGTTGAGGACGCAAAAGGTGTTAACTTGTTTTGGTTCGTGGAATTGAGATTGTCTGTTGCTAGATCATATACCTTTTGGAATATGGATACAGAGAATAAAGGAAGCAGTTAAGAGAATGCAAATCTTTGTTTGTTGAAGTGCTGGTTGGTTGATCAGGAGAAAGATATGGATTCAGCAAGGAGTTGGTTCAACAAGTTTCAACCTCGTGACAAATTTAGGTCTTCATCAAGAAGGAAAGAAGTGCCTGATAATGGAAAATCTGCATCAAAGCCACCCACAGGTGAAGAAGCAACTTCGAATGTCACAAAGCAGAAGGTTGCAGCTGCGAAGCAGTATATAGAAAACCATTACAAGGAGCAGATGAAGAACCTACAAGAGAGGAAGGAACGGTATAAATCTTATGCTTTTCAGTTGTTAGAATCATTAAATATTATATTTAAAATGCATTCATTTTGGTTTGTTCATTTTTCTCTGCATAATTTTTCAACTAGTTAAATAGTTACATCTGTGCATTCATATTTGTTGCTTGGGTGATAGGGTTTATTTTCATTGATTCAGAATTCTACTAAAACCAAAATCTCAGAATTACCAGTCATCATGTTGGCCCGACTCTTTGACACAAGGACTCTAGTCCAGCACTCTTGCTGAATATCCACCAGGGAAAAAGGGATAAAATTATCCTGGGTGCCTTTCCTTTCATTAGGTATGCAGCACGTGTAGAATATTAGCAAGCTGTCAGAATTTTCTTTCAGACGAATCACAGACTTCAGTTTATGTTAGGTAGTTAATGGGGGATCATCGATGATAATATTGATTCTATCTACCTTGGAGGCAGCTCAATAAGTTAGTTTACCCGTCAATATATGGCAAGCTGCTCCATTTCTATGCTTTAATTTGTCCTGTTGAGGTTTTAAACAAGCTACATGATTGTTTATGCAAACAATATAAGCCAGTATGAATCTGCCTTACTACTGTAAGAAAGCAGTACTGAGGTCATTCACCATAATTTCATAATGATCAATTTTAAAAGAAGCTGAAAATGGCGAATGCCTTATAGTCCTTATGGTGAGCTGCATGGTGTCGAGTGGAGCACGTGTAGCAATGGCATAGTCACGTACTCACTTACATGCCAGAAATTGAAGCGATATAGATACGGCATCTGAAAGGCTCTATTGACAGTCCACTCTGTTTTTGAGATTGTCAGAAGTATTGTTTGGATCATCCAATCATATTCTTCTCACTCTAGGAGATTTTTCTCAGTTGGACCATAAAAAAAAAGGGTGGTCCAACCTCTTTTGCATGCGAGCCAGTAAGCCACATCTTTGGCTCTCAGTGCCATGGTTAAACAGCTCTAAATTTATGGTTCAGTAGTTTTGCTTCCAGGTGGTTTGAAGCTCACTGGTAGGAGCTAAAAGTGAATGGACCATTTCATATTACCTCATTTTGATTTTTTTTCTTAGCAAATATAATTATAAAAAAGTGCAAAACTAATCAAATGGCCTGTTTTGATAAGGTACCCAAATATATGCCAAGTGTGATGTGGCAGATCTGATGGGGTCCAAACTTTGTGGATATGTAGAAGATCCCCTATGCACATGTAAAATTTCAGCCCAAATAGAGTTTGAGAGTTTGCCAAGTGGCAAAATAGAGGTTTGAAAATCAGGACTTTGGAAAGTGCACAATAGTGATCAGAGTCCCATAAGTGTGCAGTAGTGATCAGAGTCCCAGAAATGTGCATGGACATACATGGGGTGCATGCTATACACAAGAGGGTATATAGTTGAATTAGGTTTTGAAATTTGACAGGTGACTAATCCAGTCCTTCTATTATATATTCAGAAAGTCAGAATTGCTATATCATCATTCCACGTGGCACAATGAGATGGGCCATCTTGACAAGCTTATTAGTGCTGAACTGTTTAAATGAGTTTATTCCCTTTAAAAAATTATTTAGATACCTGAACTGGATGAATCAATAGAACACATCATATAAGTAAGATACAGTAGAGAATAGGATAATGAGAGAATTATTTAGCTTGTCTAGAATCATAGAGGCCTTTCTTATTTACAATGAGAGGATTTAGATTACACCGGATTACAATTAAGGAAAGCTAGGTAAGGTTGAGTCATAGGCCTTATCCTAGCACACTAGTCATAATCTAGTCATAACCCTTATCCTTGACAGATACTCATTACAAATAAATATTCCAAAAGCATCAGTTTATGATTTAAATGAGGAACCTCAGCTAGTAGTGAAGTCTGTATTTCTTTGAGATTGGGAGAAGTTTTAATATGCTGGAAGTGCACTTGTCTTCCAATTATCTAAATACTGAGTAGAAACATGTTCTTGCACACACACACACACACACACACACACACACACACAAAAAAGAAGAAGAAGAAGAAGAAGAAGAAGTAGAAACATGTTCTGCACATCATTTCTGTAGTCAGATATTTATTCACAATATATAATACATTGGACTCTTACTTCTCCAAATCATGGTTAACCTAATTTGTAGAATTTTCCAAATCAACTTTTTGCTTGGTTTAAGGCTGCTGGTAAAATATGGCCGTGTGATCGTAAGAATATTGTGGGCATTAATACTAGAATTATCCCTATATGACTTGTGTGAAGCAACAGGTTAGTTTATAAATTGATTCATTAATGCTGATATCAGACGAAGATTGAGTTAATATTGAATGCAGAAGAAGGAAGTGAGTTGCTGAAATAAAACCCCCAAAAATATTCAGAATTGATGGATATTTAGCAACAGAATATGGATCTTTTCTTGCCACCCCCTTGGAGGGCACTAGAAGTGAAATGGAAAGGGGAAAGCTTACCTTCGAAAAATTGGCAAATACAAAAATTAGTGAAAATATTATTTAAGAACAAGTGTACATCGCTTTGGGGATTTGATGCAGTTTAGTTTCCTAAATAGGCTTGTTTTATTAGGAATAAGCTTAGGGTTGGGTTCCATACATGTTGGGCCTTTGATCCCATGTGTTTTGAGTGTAATAGGCCACTTTTATGGGTCTAAAAGGGGGGCTCTAAGATTGAGTACGGGATTACTAGTTAGTTTCCTTTTTAGTTGGGCTTGATTTGAGTTATATTTGTTTCCTTAGGAGTCAAGTTATTAATTGAGTCAAGTCATTAGTAGTTAGTTTCCTTTTTCAATTAGTTTCTAATTTCAGTTAGTTTCCAATTTCAGTTTTTAGTAACTATTGTATTAGGAGAATATTTAGTTTCCTTTTTGAGGAAACTTCTATTTTGTAATTCCCTCCCCCATTAACATTATAAATAAAGAAGAGGAGGCTCCTAAAAGCCTAGAATGATTTTGATAAAAAATAATGGCTGTTGCTATTGTCTTCTTCATGAAGAGTTGTCTTGTGTTTGATCAAGGCTGATGGAATTGGTGTTTGATCCAATTGACTCTTTGCGGCGAGAAGTCCAAGAGGTTCATCTTCAAGTGTTCTTTTTCTTCTTCAAGTTTTCTTCTTCTTATTCTACAAGGCCCTTTGATTCAGTCTCATCTATAAGGAGGCTCAATACTAATCTGAGCATAATCAGACCAGCCGATTGTGAAATCTGGAAAGTCTCCTATTCTGGCCGATTCTGTTTCCTGCCCAGAATTCTGATTCTCTTGATACTGTGTGTTGTTACTGGTTGCTGATCATATACTTCACTGTTTATGCTTGTTAGTTGATGAGTTCAGCCCCTAAACCCTTGGCTGTTATTCTGTTTCAGAATTTCTGAGTTGTTGAAATCGATTGCAAGCATCATATTCTGTTATCTCGGTTTTTACCACCATACTGTGCTTGATTTATTTGGGTAATTTTGGTTGTTCTTTGGTTTACAAGATCCTGTTGTTTGGGTCTAGTTTGGCTTGTCAATTCTGATGGAATTGGTGTTTGATCCTAATTTGGGGTCAATCAGACCTGGAATTTTATTGTTAAAAAAATTCTCTCTATTCTGCCCAATTCTGGTTTCTGCCCAGAATTTTGAATCGTTTTGTTCCGGATGTTGCTGATTGGTCGCTGGTCCTATATTTCATTGTTTAGTCTTATTAATTGGTGATTTAAGTCCTTAATTCCTTGGCTGATTATTCAGTTACAGAATTTCTGAAATTGTTGAGATCGATGAATTTTCTGATATTTTATTGGGCTGGNATCCTAATTTGGGGTCAATCAGACCTGGAATTTTATTGTTAAAAAAATTCTCTCTATTCTGCCCAATTCTGGTTTCTGCCCAGAATTTTGAATCGTTTTGTTCCGGATGTTGCTGATTGGTTGCTGGTCCTATATTTCATTGTTTAGTCTTATTAATTGGTGATTTAAGTCCTTAATTCCTTGGCTGATTATTCAGTTACAGAATTTCTGAAATTGTTGAGATCGATGAATTTTCTGATATTTTATTGGGCTGGTTCTGGTTGTTCTTCTGATTAAAAGTTCCTGCAGTTGGATTAGTTTGAGTTTTCAAACTTAGTCTTACATTAAGTGGTATCAGAGCATGGCTGAGAACAACACCCCCACCTTAGCTTCTATTATGGAGTTGATACAGAATATGAGAGTTGAACTAAAGGCTGAGTTGAAGGCTGAATTGGATGCCAGGTTGTTGAATGAAGAGACCCCACCCCAACAGCCTACTGGCAGTTCACGTACAACACCCGAAGTGGACACTCCAATGAATGTGGTTACTCAGTTGACTAATAGGAGAGCAAACCCTAATCTGAGAGCACCACAGAGGGTTCCGGTAGCACAACCTACTTTTGAAGAGCATGTAAGAGGATATTTTGAGACTGAGCGTCCCGTGCAACAGAGGTATTCTGGAGATTCACAGAAGGTCAAGCTCGATCTGAAGGAGTTTGATGGGAGATATGACCTCCAATTGTTCTATGATTGGGTAGTGGCACTAGACGACTATTTTGACTATTATGAGTTACCTGAGGAACGGAAGATGAAACTAGCTCGTGCTAAGCTAGTTGGGGCTGCTCGTGAGTGGTGGAGGACCTATGAGCTAGAGTTGGAAGACCGTGGTAGAGAACCTACTAGTTGGGAAGAGATGAAGCTTGAATTATCAAATAAATACTTGCCACGCAACTTCAGACCTCGCATACAAGACCAGCTGAACTCTCTTCGTCAAGGGTCTATGACTGTTGCCGAGTACATGAACAAGTTTGACGCACTTTATTCTCGTACATGCATAAGGGAGAATGAAAGGCAACTGTTATCTCGGTTTCGACTGGGATTGCGAGTTGAAATCAACAGGGGTATCGGAGTTGTTGAAGTGCACTCAGTGAGGGATTGTTTTGACAAGGCCCTACGAGTAGAGGAGCTTCTAGCACAACCAGTTAGAAGGTTTGGTTTCCAAGCTGGGGAGGTAAAGAACAATTTTCCAGCCACTAAACCTAACACTTCAACACCCCTAAGAGCCACAACTCCTCTATGTGAAGTGAAGATACCTTTATTCAAACCAAAAGAACTTGAAGTGAAGGTTCACATTGAAGAGATGGTTCTTGAAGCTTCAAAGACGGAAGGTCAAGAGATAAAAGATTCAACTGAAGAGTTCTACATTGAAGAGAGCATAATAGGCAAGACTAAAGATGTGGAAGATGAGGTAGTGATTGAAAGAACTCCACAACAAGTCTTTGAGACTCATGATGAGAAGGAAGAGATTGTTCCTCCAATCCTTGATGAGAAGGTTACCAACATTGACGACTCTATGCACATGACATTCACAGTTGGTATTGATTTAGAGGTTGAGCATATAGAGTTTGTTATGCCATCATGGTTCGTTGAAGAGAAAGCTCCACACCTTGAAGACTACATTCCACAAGTTTACAAGCAACCAGAGTTTTGTTTGGGAATGGTCAAAGCTACTACTGACATGTTGTTTCCCCCTCATCACTGCAAAATTCGGGGACGAATTTTTTCAAGATGGGGAGAGTTGATGCAGTTTAGTTTCCTAAATAGGCTTGTTTTATTAGGAATAAGCTTAGGGTTGGGTTCCATACATGTTGGGCCTTTGATCCCATGTGTTTTGAGTGTAATAGGCCACTTTTATGGGTCTAAAAGGGAGGGTCTAAGATTGAATACGGGATTACTAGTTAGTTTTCCATTTTCATTAGTTTCCTTTTTAGTTGGGCTTGATTTGAGTTATATTTGTTTCCTTAGGAGTCAAGTTATTAATTGAGTCAAGTCATTAGTAGTTAGTTTCCTTTTTCAACTAGTTTCTAATTTCAGTTAGTTTCCAATTTCAGTTTTTAGTAACTATTGTATTAGGAGAATATTTAGTTTCCTTTTTGAGAAAACTTCTATTTTGTAATTCCCTCCCCCATTAACATTATAAATAAAGAAGAGGAGGCTCCTAAAAGCCTAGAATGATTTTGATAAAAAATAATGGCTGTTGCTATTGTCTTCTTCATGAAGAGTTGTCTTGTGTTTGATCAAGGCTGATGGAATTGGTGTTTGATCCAATTGACTCTTTGCGGCGAGAAGTCCAAGAGGTTCATCTTCAAGTGTTCTTTTTCTTCTTCAAGTTTTCTTCTTCTTATTCTACAAGGCCCTTTGATTCAGTCTCATCTATAAGGAGGCTCAATACTAATCTGAGCATAATCAGACCAGCCGATTGTGAAATCTGGAAAGTCTCCTATTCTGGCCGATTCTGTTTCCTGCCCAGAATTCTGATTCTCTTGATACTGTGTGTTGTTACTGGTTGCTGATCATATACTTCACTGTTTATGCTTGTTAGTTGATGAGTTCAGCCCCTAAACCCTTGGCTGTTATTCTGTTTCAGAATTTCTGAGTTGTTGAAATCGATTGCAAGCGTCATATTCTGTTATCTCGGTTTTTACCACCATACTGTGCTTGATTTATTTGGGTAATTTTGGTTGTTCTTTGGTTTACAAGATCCTGTTGTTTGGGTCTAGTTTGGCTTGTCAAACCTATCCCTACATTAGGATTTTCCAGATTGGCAGTGTCTGGCCAATTCATCTTGAAGGTTGGTTTGTCTGGTGGATGAATTGAATTGTATTATATTTGACCCTTGCTCTATTTAATACAGATTCCTTGCCAAAAAAAAAAAAAATTTAATACAGATTTATCCAAATATGAAAAACGTGGATCGAGTTCACATGGGTTGAGAGAATTGGAGACCATTATTTTATGGTAAAAGTTGCCATGTGTTAACCTTTTCTATTATGCAACCAATATATCCCAGGGAGAAATTTGCACAATAAAAAACTATCTGCAGGGTGTGAATTTTTAGGATCTAATGGGTTTTAGTTGAAAATGTTGTCTAGTTCAATTTGCTCTTTTCATACATTTATCGACTGACTTGTGCAACAGACAATTGGTAATGACTATTGATCAACCAGGGAAGATTAGGTGGCTAGGTGCTAACTAGTACCAAACCGTTATTCAACTGATTTAAGTTCAAAATTTGACTAGTTTGCATGTGCTTTAACTTGAGGTGATAACTTGATATCTTCCCTTTGTGTTCCATATGCACAGCTGTTCTTTGCGTTAATTGTTTATTGCAATCGTATATAATGATGTGGTTCTTTCTTATATTGGACAACTGTTTTGCATATCTTTTTAGCTTCAAGTAGTATCTTAGTATTATTTTCTTGTTGTATGTATGTATGTTATTGCTTTCTATTGTTTGGCTGTTCGTTTTCCATTTCTCTTCCTTAAGAAACTTTTGTGGAGGGAACATAAAAGGCCCCCAGATTATGTTTCTTGGGTCATGCATTGTCTTTGACTGACCTAGGCAAGGAATAGTGATTAGTAGTTATTGCTTTAGCCAACTTAGCTTCACTGGACAATAGATTTTGCTAAAGGTTTTCTGAATGAAGGCTGCCAAACTGATGTACCCCATCCTTTGCCTGGGCTTGGGACCAGCATTACTATCTCATTTAAGTTCTTAATCAGTAATGGTATTTACATTAGGTTTGTGGATTAAAGTTTCATTTTTTTTTTCTCTAGTAAAATCAATATTTATCTGTCGGAGTCCTTGAAACCTTATTGTTTCCAACAACAACAACAACATCCAAAACCTTATCCCAACTTAATGGGGTCGTCTACATGGAGATTCCAAACAAGGACGAGCGCGAGGATCCATGCAAAAAGATTGATGGGTTATGGCTAATTATTATAAGTGCTAGCTGTCAACCTGAAACCTTATTGTTTATTTAATAAAAATTAGTTTTAGTCATTTTCTTAGTGTTTAATCAGCATTATTATTAAAAATGCTTAACTCAAAAGCTCGAGCTGTTAGGAAGGGCACACAAAAACGATGCATGTCAACACCCCCGACACGTGCAGGCCCATACACACACAAGGCTTTGCATGTGACAGCAACATGTGGCACTGGGGGTACAGGGCGCGTGGGCACAATAACACACTCCCCTGCATCTACAAGGGATTGAACACCGACCTCTTTGCTCTAATACCATGTTACAACTTACAACCTCTTCTCCCAAAATCTTGAGCTGTTAGAAGGGGCATACAACAACATACATCAAAATTACCATTGAAGTTAAAGAAGACATGTGGGGTCTTGCACCTTATTTAGCAAACAATTTTGAGAAAAGGACTTCTATATGCAGTTTAGATTGTTAGGAGGCTTGAATTCCTACTGCTTTGTGGTGATAAGGTACTTAAATATTTCTTGCATAAAGAAAAAGATACTTAAATATTTTTGTCTCCATGCAGACGCAATATACTGGAGAAAACATTGGCTGACGCTGATGTGTCTGAGGAAGAGCAAAGCAACCTACTAAAGCACTTGGAGAAGAAGGAAACCGAGTACATGCGCCTTCAGCGGCATAAAATGGGTGCTGATGATTTTGAGTTACTGACTATGATAGGAAAGGGTGCATTCGGGGAGGTACATTTCTTTTCTTTTCTTCTCCTCTTTCTCTTTTAGTAATATTTGATAATATATTCTCTCTCTTCCCCCATTTTGTTAAAATCTTCTATATTTGATTTTGTGCTTTTGTGATCTGTGTAAATCAGTGCAACTCTTATAGCTGTTAAGAATTTCATAGTTTTCTTCCCCTGCCCCTTTGACCTCTGTTACTTATCCCTGGACTCCTGCTTTACTATGTTCTTTTTGGCATCCTACAAGGTATTATAGAACCGTAGTTACAAATTATGTGAATTACTTAGTTCCTGATGTCAGATCTTGTTTTTTCTATCCCTAGCTGATTTACACTTTCTTTTAGAAAATTCATGATTTTGTATCCCACGGTATCATACGTATACAACCCTAGATGTATCTCTCTCTTTCTCTGTGGCTGGAGGTACTGCCTTACTGATTGTTGCTTCCTAACGTAAGATACTGCTAATTTTCCTCTATATTCCATAATATGTGAAATAAGATAGTTTTGCCGTATTTAAGCAATTCTTTTTGCCTCTAAGCACAATACTACTACTACATCGATATTCAGAGAGAAGAGAAGAATAAGGCTTGGGTGGTGGGGGGAATATAAAGCAGAAGAGACGCGAATCTTGGTCTCCTGAGACCCTGAAACACACTGCAGGGGTTCCAACTAACCAACTATATTGGCAGTTGGCAGTTGGCAAGAACACTGGCAGTTGCCTTCTTGCCATCTATAAGATCAAGGACAGGATATGCAGTCCTATACCACAATCACTAGTTTTAATGAACTTCTTATGGGTCTTTTATCCTTTTGCACATTGCTAGATATATTTATGCGTACACGATGCACTTGTATATATGTGGCATCCACCTGCCTTTACCAAATAGAAAAAAATTAAGAGTCCATTGGCCAATGATGTAAAAATTTTCAACTTATTTATCTCTGTTTTTAGAACTGAATTTGTTATGCATGCAGTTCAATGTGTAGGTGCTCATCTGTGGACCACTGACATGAAATGCATTATTAGGAGGTGCTGAGTTAATCTGATTATTAATTGATCATATATTTGAATATCTCCAAATGTAACACATTCAAAATAGCACTTTGTATAAACACATGTTCTATTCATATTTCGGTATTTCCAGTTGTCCAACACGACATTTGCTGGAATCGGACTGATCTCTTCTTTGTCTATTTATTTTATATATGTTGGAATGCAGGTTAGAATCTGTAGAGAGAAAGCAACGGGACATGTTTATGCAATGAAGAAGCTAAAGAAGTCAGAGATGCTTCGTAGAGGCCAGGTATATGATTTAGCTGGCAACCTAGAAAGATCATATTGAATTGCTTTGCTGTTGTGGTTAATTTCCGGTTTGCTTTTTAAATTATCAGGTTGAACATGTTAAGGCTGAACGAAATTTACTTGCGGAGGTTGATAGCAATTGCATTGTGAAACTTTATTGTTCTTTCCAAGATGACGAGTTTTTGTACCTCATAATGGAATATCTACCTGGTGGAGATATGATGACTTTACTTATGAGAAAGGATACCTTGACTGAAGATGAGGCTAGATTTTATGTAGGAGAAACAGTTTTGGCGATCGAGTCTATCCATAAACATAATTACATCCATAGGTTTGCTGATGCTCTTTTCATGCAATTGTTGATTGAGCTTATGATATGTGCTTCCAATATATAGCCTTCTGACTAAATCAATGTATTAAGCTTTCCATTATTACACTTCACAGAGATATCAAGCCTGATAATCTGTTGCTCGATAGATATGGTCACATGAAGCTGTCGGACTTTGGGCTATGTAAGCCATTAGACTGCAGTACTCTGCATGAAAATGATTTTTCTGTAGGACTTAGCCGTAATGCATCACAGACTGATAATCGGCCTCCTGTACCAAAGCGCACGCAACAGGAGCAACTACAGCATTGGCAGAGGAACAGAAGAATGCTAGTAAATTCCCACCATTATATAATTGAAATTCTGCTTTGCTTTTCTTGTAAAGATTTTTCTTTCAGCACTAGTATCAAGGAACTATTTTTTGTGCATGTCTGCTGATATTGAAACATTGCAGGCATATTCTACTGTTGGTACCCCTGACTATATTGCTCCAGAAGTTTTACTGAAGAAGGGCTATGGAATGGAATGTGATTGGTGAGTATTTTATGTATGTCTTTATAATTCATTCAGGTTGAAGGCAAATGCTAGGCTGTTGGTTGGTATCCCTGCTGATTATTGCAGGATTTAAGGAGGGCAGTGGATCAACTGTCCTGCCTTTACTTTGCACAAAAGGCACCTCCACTCTCCCTCCTTTTGCCTCCCCTTTCTTGTAATGTAGATCATCCATGGTGTAAAGTAATGTAGGACCCGTTACATACAACTAAAAGAAAAATCAGATTAACACATTTTTAATCAAAGTTCTCTCTTTCCCTTCTCTCCATAGGTGGTCACTTGGAGCTATCATGTATGAAATGCTTGTGGGATATCCTCCATTTTATTCCGACGAACCTATGTCAACATGTCGGAAGGTATTATGAAATCCTGCTGATCATTTTTGTTTTTCATTCTTTGATCGTTCAGTTTTTGTTCTAGTATTCCTCCTATCCCTGCCTTTGGTGACCATGCTTTTCAGCACATTTGAATTTTCATTCATTTTAAAAATTCCATCAAAGATTTGTAACATTTCAACCTTGGAGTTTATTTTCTTGTAATACCAATATACCATGTTTAGGATACAGTATTAATGACCTTGAGGTGCCTTTTATCTTGGAAGAACAATTGGTATATTATTATGACTGCTTACAATTTGAAAGAAATGTAATACCAAGATCGACAACAATTGTCTGGTAAAAAACATTCAAGAATTTGTTGGCTGCTTACATGCTCCTCCTTGATGCAGATTAATAACCAAAATAAGCTTGTTTTATCAGGAATAAGCCTAGGGTTGGGTTGTATATGTGTTGGGCCTTCAATCCATGTGGTTTGGAGTGTATTGGGCCACTTTTATGGGTCTAAAAGAAGGGGCTTTAATATTGAGTACGGAATTACTAGTTAGTTTCCTTTTTAGTTGGGTTAGATTTGAGTTATATTTGTTTCCTTAGGAATCAAGTTATTAATTGAGTCAAGTCATTAGTAGTTAGTTTCATTTTTCAACTAGTTTCTAATTTCAGTGTTAGTAACTATTGTATTAGGAGATTATTTGGTTTCCTTTTTGAGGAACCTTCTATTTTGTAATTCCCTCCCCCATCAACATTATAAATAAAGAGGAGGAGGCTCCTAAAAAAAAGAGATGATTTTAATAAATAAAAAATTAATGGTTGTTGCTATTGTCTTCTTCATGAAGAGTTGTCTTGTGTTTGATCAAGGCTGATGGAATTGGTGTTTGATCCAATTGACTCTTTGCGGTGTGAAGCCCAAGAGGTTCCTTTCAAGTGTTCTTCTTTTTCTTCTTCAAGCTATTTCTCTCATTTCTTCTAAAGTATACAAGGTGATAAATTGCTGGTCTACTGTTATAGGTATTTAAATCAATTTTTTTATTAGTTCTGTCCAGCTATAGAGAGAGTTCTGTGAAGGATTCTCAGATTCTGTCCAGGCCTATTCCCTTGTCCGATTGGTCTTAAATTTTGACTAGAGATTCCCCTCACCTGGGACAGAACTCGATCCACACAGGAGACTATTCTGATCGGTGGTCTGCATGATATTCAAAATTACCATATTCTGTCTTGTATATAGTTTTTAAGGCGGTAAGGCAACGGAGGCGTTTGAGGGTCTTTCAGAGCGCCTTAGCAATAAGGCGGGCGTAAAGCGTCGCCTTATTGACTAAAGCGTTCTTGTGTAATTTTTTTTTATAAAACCAATCTATTTTGCTCAAATCCTAGTTGAATCCTATTACTCATATGCTAAATAAATATTAAAGGTTCATATTCATACCAATGTAAGATATTCATCAAGAAAACAAATCAATAAAGTGAATAAACTAAGTTCATCTTCATCAATCATCAATCATCAATCATCAATCTCAATCATCAATATTCAATCATCAATCATCATAACATATTAACATATAATATAAATACATAATTATGAAACAAAATTATAAATATAAAGGAAAGAAGATATAAAATATACAAGTATTTATTATACTTACCTCTATGATGCCATAATGAGTGCCTAAACCCTAAGGTCATCCACTATATTTTTACTCCTGTCAAAGAAGTAATAAAGAACTTAAAATTAAAACACATCGAAAGTAAAAATCGAGATGCCAAATTAAATGGATGAGAAGTGACTAACCTGGGGATTCTTAATCATTCTAAAAAACTTTAAACTTCAATGAAGAAAAAACATAAAATAAACTAAAATGCTAAAAATTTAGTAAACAATGAAAGTCAAATACTTAAAAGTTCAAGGACTCAAAAAACTTTAAAGTTTAAAGACTCAAAATACTTCAAAGTTCAAAGACTCAAAAGACTTTCAATCCAAATCAGTAATTAAATTAAAATCTTCTTTTTCATCTGCATTCTGTTGCTGGCTTGCATCATTTGGAGCTATGCCATAATCGTCCTCAATGTTTTCATCATCACGAATATCCTCTCCACTCATCTCATCCACTTCTTCATCTGAAGAATCCTCAAGCTCAACCCTCCTACCACGCTGGGTATAGCAAAGATTGGTTCCACTAGTAGATGCTGGAGCCCTCCTTGGTCTATTGTGGCTTTGATATGATGAAGATGCTCCAAGTGCTCTATCAACATCTCTCCAAGTGAGATCGTTCTTAGGATGAACTAATTCATCCTCTGATTCACCAATCATCCACTCACTACTCCAATTAAGCTCATCGAGCAACAATGGATTGTAGTTTCTGCATTGTTCTTTTCTTTCTTGGAATCTTGCTTGAAGTCGGCAATTATATTGAATGTAGACAAGATCATTTAACCACTGATGCTCTAACCTATTGCTCTTCTTGGTGTGAATCTGAAAAACATTAATAATATGAGGTTATCTACTTATCTTTAATAAAACCATATTAAGTGAAGTACATGTACTCAGAACTCAATAGTCAATACTCACAAATTCAAATGTGCTCCAATTGCGCTCACAACCAGAAGATGAGCAACAAAGACCAAGTATGCGCAATGCAAGCTTTAAAAGGTCAGGAGCAGTACTTCCATGTCGAGACCACCAAGAGACTATAAATATATAATATAAAAAAATAGATTAAGTAAAAAATCAACATACAAAGTTCTAAACTAATTAGAACTTTAAAAGGAAATATACTTATTAGGATTCAACTTGTCCTTTTGTCTAATCGCCATATCCTTTGCAAAACTTTCTTGAACAGTGGTATACTTGTCAATCTAGACAATGATCTTATCTTGCAAGGTCTCATCAGGCACCAACCTTGCAAGAACATCATTGAAAGCATCACGTGCTTTTTTAGCTAAGTCCAACTGATTATCTGGATTATCTGCTATTGCCTTAAAGAACTTGTTTGGATTGAGGAAAAAGGCAGCTAAATATATTGATCCATTCATCATAGTCTCACAACGGTGATCAACAATCGCTATGATTTTCTTCCATTTCCTTTCATTGTCTAAAATTTTTTTTTTTTTATGTTCTTCTTTGCCACTTGTATTGCCATATATACTTCAGGCATAGCAGGCAACTCATCACCATCTACAATCCTCAAGAGTTGAAGAAGAGGCTGTGATGCTCTTATACAATCCATCACACCATTTCAGAATGTTGTAGCAAACACAGTCTCAGAAGCTTTCTTCCCTGCCTCTGTAGATGCAAGCTTAGAACGGGACCATTCATCATCAACAAATAATTTTTTCAAAGATTCTTTGTGCTTGTATAAGCTCTGGAGTGTTAAAAAGGAAGAGGCAAATCTAGTCATTCCAGCCCTCACAGGTCTCCTCCTGTTTTTTGCCTCATAGCTTCAAGAAGACGAGTGTGCCTGTAGATGAATGCAGTTAATTTCCTGCCCTTCGATATAATAGATATATAAGATCGTAATTTGCCTATTTCCTCCATCATAAGGTCTATGCAATGAGCTACACATGGACTCCAAAATAACATCTTCCTTTTCTCCATTAGTAGTCGACCCGCTGCAACATAGTTGGCAGCATTATCAGAGACTACTTGAACCACATTATCTTCACCAATCTCTTCAACCTTACTATCAAGTAGCTTAAATAACATTTCAGTTGTTTGTGATTGGTTAGATGCATCCACAGACTGCAAAAAAAAAGTCCCCTCTGGACAGTTGACAAGAAAATTAATTAGGTGCCTTCCTCTCTTGTCTATCCACCCATCAGACATGCGTGTGCACCCATATTTCCTCCAATATCCTTGATACTTCACCTTTAACTCATCAATTTTATCCTTTTCAAACTTCAATAGAGGCCCCCTATAGTCATGAATTGAAGGGGGCTTGAAACCTGGTCCATATTGATCAATAGCCTCTACCAATTCCTCAAAACTCCTTAACTTCAAAGCATTAAATGGAACACCAATCTTATAAGCTCACCTTGCAAAGTAAGAACAAAGTTTATCTCTTTCTTCTTCTCCTCTTACTCGGTTCTCCATTGTTGTCTGATATGAACCTTTATCCCGCCTATCTGCAACCACTTCTTTAGGAGTCCTCCTCACATGCTTATCCATGGGACCCCTTACTTGTTGTTTGGATTGTGTTTGAATGATAGCTTTATTTCTTCTTGAAGTTGTCCCAGAGCTAGGGATAGGAAATGAGACCCCCAAATCGGATACTATATTCTGTTGTGGTCCCGTTACTTCTGTAGGTCCATCACTAACATCCAAATCATTCAAACAATCAAGGTTCCTCTTCCTTTGGTTCTTCAAGATTGCATCTCGCATCTCTCATCTCTTTAGCAATTGCTTCCGTTGTTTTCACACACTTAGCTACATCTCCATAGCCACCAATAACATGTTGCTTCAATCGTTTTATTCCTCCCTTGACATCCTTCCCACAAAGGGTACACTTAATCCAATTTCTGTCTGATACGTCAGGCCAATACCCATATTTCCATCCAGGATCATTTGATTTAGCTCTCCTTTTTGGATCCTTGCTTGGATCAATTGTTGATTGTGCAGTAGCAGTAGTACTTGTATTTTCACCCCCACTACTACCACCAATTGTTTCCATAGATGAGTGGATTCAACTTGTCTCTTTGTCTAAGACTGTAATGTAAAAAGGTAATCAGAATAAGAAAAAGGTAATAAAGGGAATATTACTACTATAAGGGAATATTAGCGTATTAGGTAGTAAGGTAATAAAAGCAAATGCCTCCATTAAAGAGATGTGGGAAAATAGAATAAGAAAAAGAAAAAATACTCCAGGAAAAATAGCACAATTAGCAATCCTAGCAGCAATAAAAATTAAGTGTGTCCCTTCACAGATTGCATTAACCCTCTAATTTAGTCATAATATTAGTAATATTTAACCAAGTGCAAAGATTAGCGCAATCTATACAAAATGGAGTCAAATGTAGAGTCAAAACTTATGCTACTCATTCATAAGCTCAAATTCAGCTAGCCTTTCTATGAGATTTTCTTTACATAACTCAGTTTTTCTTCTGATTTCTCCAAAATTATTTTAATAAATATGTCAAGCCCTAATGTTATAAAAAAAAAAAAACCTGCACTGGTCAACCAGCCAAACCAGACTGAACCTATCATTTACAGGTAAATTTCCAAATTGAGCTTGATAAGTATGCACATCATTTATTCCAAATGTAATATTAAAATTAAATGCCAGTGATTTGTGAAACAAAATGATGAACTGAATAGGCAACCCAAAAAAGACCATTTACTCTTCTGAGACCGATCAGTAAACCTTGATTCCAATTAGATTACTACAGGGTTGCATACTTGCATGACAAACAATGGGTCATCTCAAGTCGTTACAATCATCGTAGGAAAAAAAAAAAAAAAACTAATCATACGAAGTCTCAAGTTTCACTGACTGAGTCACCGACACACTGTATGGTGTCTGATGAAGATGAAAGAAGAAGAAAGAAGGGAGAAGAAAGAAGAAAAGAGAAAAAAAAAGTGCACAAATCAGAAATTAGAAATATAAACTAAAACATACTTGGAGATGTGGAAGGACACTTCGCTGGAGGTCGCCGGAGGTCGTCGGGATGTTGCCGAAGGCTGTCGAAGGAGAATGAGAAGCCGCCAGAGAAGAATCGAAAGAGGAGGTTAACCGTTGGTTAGTTTGGGGTTTTGCGATTTGGAGCGGAGACTGAGAAAGAATGAGAGCATTTTGCTGGAGGTCGCCGGATGTTGCCAAAGGCTGTCGAAGGAGGAGGAGAAGGAGAAGTTGCCGGAGAAGAATCGAAGGAGGAGGCTCACCATCGGTTAGTTTGGGGTTTTGCGATTTGGAGCCGAGACTGAGAGAGAAGGAGAGCACTTTACTGGAGGTCGCCGGATGTCGCCGAAGGCTGTCGGAGGAGAAGAAGTCGCCGGAGAAGAATCGAAGGAGGAGTCTGACCGTCGGAAGTTTGGGGTTTTGCGATTTGGAGCGCAGACTAAGAGAGAATGAGAGAGGCGCGATTTAGCGATTTTGGTTTTATTTTTATTTATTTTTTTATTATTTTTTTATAGTAAGTGTTAATTTATATGGTTTTTGATCCAATGCATCACCTGTGCATCAAAACATATACACCTGCCAATGAGAAAATGTAATTTAGAATCTTTATCAAGCAATTTTAAAATTTGTTTTAAAAAAAGTAAAATTGATCCAATGCATCACATGTGCATCAGACCTTATACACCTCCCAATAAGAAAATGTAATTTGGAATCTTCATTAGGCAATTTAATAATGTGTTTTAAAAAAAAAATCGATCCAATGCATCACATGTGCATCAAAACTTATACACCTGCCAATGCGATAATGTAATTTGGAATCTTCATAAAGCAATTTAAAAAAAAAAATTTTTGATCCAATGCATCACATGTGCATCAAAACTTATACACTTGCCAATGAGAAAATGTAATTTGGAATCTTCATCAAAGCAATTTTAAATTGTACTATAAAAAAAGCGAACACATAAGGCAACCGCCTCAGTCGTAAAGCGTCGCCTTTCGCGCCTTAGAGTATAAGGCAGTCACCATATTCACTTTCCATAAGGCAGTGGACTGCCTTACCACCCATGGACCACATCAGCGTCGTCGCCTTACCAGCACCTTAAAAACTATGGTCCTGTAGTGCTAACGATTCTGTTTTCAGACCTGAAACAGAGATCGGTTGATTGGTCTGCTTACCTCTGATTATCTGAAGTCTGGTTATGTGTGTTAAGTGACTTTTTGGACTTAATTTTCTGTACCCTATCTACTACCCTCTTTAGCTAGACCTATTCTGGTCTCAAAATCCTTGATTTCTGAACTCGGCAGACTTGGTTTCCAGATCTGAAATTTAATCTGATTTAATTTGTGTGGCTGTTATTGGTTGTTCTATGTTTAAAAGTTCCTGCAGTTTGGGTCTAGTTTGACTTATCAAATCTAGTCCTACATTACTCCTTGCCCTCCTAAAGTTTACTGGTGTGACCTTATTCCACAACCATTCTTCAACAGCACTTTTACTTAATTTATAAACTCATGCTCTGAAGATACAATCCCTTAGCCTTCTCTAGGTTGTTGCCTTTACATATTCTCTTTATTGGAAGCAGATTTGTGTGGCATTCTGTGCAGAGAAGGCTGGCACACTGGTTCTAATCCATTTGGAATGAGGCATCCTTGTTAGGCTGTGGTTAATTTTCATTTAGTGCGTAAGCAGCCCAGGGATTGAGGCTCTCTGCAGTTTTAGCAGATGGGATATGGATTTAATTCCAAAGTGTTAACAATTATATATTGACATTAGGAGTCATTCTTGGACACCTTGATGTATTGATCATCACCGCTTGAATTTTAAAATGATTATTCTCTCAGTTTTTTATAATTTTAACTGTTTCAGTTCTATGAATCTAGAGATATGTTCCACTTAATGTATGAAGATCTCAATTGCCTTACGTTCAGACTAAATACCGATTTTGGAGAACTGCTTCGTAGAGATATTTAAGCTTGCACTTCATAAATGGACATGTTACTAGCCAGTTTCTCATGTTTCTTTTGAGTTATCGTCAAGTCTGCTGGAGTCACTTTCTTATTGGAAAAAAAAACGAAGAAAAGATTTTCCTCTTGTTCCCAAAAAGAATAAATAAAATGTACTTTTTGAATTGCCTGTTTCCATTATCATTAACTTATTATTTTCATTTTCATTTCCTCCATCCACATCATTTACTTCATCAGCATTTCTAACATTATTTTCATTTATTCAGATTGTAAATTGGAGAAATCATTTAAAATTTCCTGAGGAGGCAAAGCTAACCCCAGAAGCTAAAGACCTAATTAGTAAACTCTTATGTAATGTTGACCAGAGGCTTGGAACAAAGGGTGCAGATGAAATAAAGGTGTTGTATGGTGTGTTCTATTCTGAATTACTAATTTGCTACGAAAGATAGAATTGCAAATTGAGGGAAATAGCTGGCTGGATTTTTTCCAATTTCAGGATCACTCATGGTTTGAAGGTCTTCAATGGGACAGGCTACATCAAATGGAAGCTGCATTTATTCCAGAGGTCAATGATGAGTTAGATACTCAAAACTTTGAGAAGTTTGAAGAGGTATGGATTTCTCTTCACCATAACTAGTCTAGTAAATCTGAGTGATTAGAGGCTTTTTATATTACTAAGCACATGAATTTTTTGTTTCCTTTATGGTGTTGCAGTCTGATAACCACGGTCAAACTTCATCAAAGTCAGGCCCATGGAGAAGGGTAATCATAATGATTTCATATCTGGTGTTTTCAAAGTTAAATATTAGTACATTACTCTCTCTACAGTTTTAGACTGATAAGGTCATTGGACCTGACCGAAACATTGAAAGGATTCTTAGGAGTATTGGTCTGTCCACAGCAGTTACAATGATTAGTATACACAAGAGCGTCTAGGTGACCCAAGGTATTGGAGGGGGCCTGGACACAAGGCAACACCAACAAGGGGCCTAGGCATCACCTTGACAATCAAAAGGTCCCTCCCCCCGCCCCCCCCCCTTCCGGCATTCTCCTCACTTATGGTTGACTAACCTTAACCATCTTAAATTTTTTGAGTCTGAAGTTCCAAAGTCATTGCAACCCTAGACATGTTCCAGAACTTGCACTTCAATGAGAAATAACCAGAAGGTGATGAGCTATGTTACCACTAGAAATTCTATGAGCCATGTGTGGCTGAAGATCTAACCTTGTCCTGTCCAGGAGAAGTACTTTTACCTACTGTCGGCTTGAAGCGTACTATTTGATAGCCAATGTTTTTGGTCTTATGTTGTGTTCAAGCATTCCCAGGAAAATCTTTGGAAAAGAAGTTTACTTATTTGAGAATGTCATACACAGAAATGGCATCCTTGGCTCCTTTCTTCCAAAGGTGCCATTTCATTATATGCATCATGCACGGAGTGCGTGTTTGTTAATATATAAACTATGTTGGATGAACATTTCTTTGTGAACTTTCAACTTAAATGCACCCTCTGCTGATTTATGCAGCATGAAGATATGGTATTCATTGTTGATTTTTCTTTGCTGCAGATGCTCTCATCAAAGGACATCAATTTTGTGGGCTACACATATAAGAACTTCGAAATTGTCAATGATCATGAAGTTCCTGGGATTGGTACCCCTCTCTCTCTCTCTTTCTCTCTCTCTCTCTCATGTGTGCTTGCATCATAGTTGTCAAGGCGTCGTCTATCTGTGACATAGATGCCACTGCGCTAAGGCGAACCAAGGCACTGGAAGGGATGCTTAAGGGCTTAGGCGACGCCTCAAGGCGAACAAGGCGACTAAGTGTTATTTTTTCTTTTCATTGTTTTCTAACATTGTTTAGTATGCTACATATACCTTGTATCATACAAAATCAACATTATGCCACATCAAATCATCAAAGATCAACATTAAGTCATAAATAATCAATATTTAGAGAAATGCTCTTATTTTATAATAAGTTTTATTAGCCAAATGATTTTATTTTTACATACCAGCTTTCAACAAGTCTAAGATTACTTGAATCTGAGTTGTAATGACAAAGTTATGTTCTGGTCAAACTTATTTTAAAGTGTGCAAATGCTGTTAAAATCGTCTGAGTTATAATGACAAAGTTATCCCACTAGTGATGCACTTTTTGGATCCATTCCTTCCAGTTAGGCCTTTGGGGAGGGGATTATAAAACAAGTAAATTATCTTAGCGTTAAATTTTGTTGATGGCAACCATGTGAATCACTCCCCAGTGTGGATCGAATGCCCACTTCAATCTTTTTCCCTCGTTTTGATTGTTGAAAGAAGAAAAACAAGCATCAAACATTTTGATATTCCATTAGCAATTTATCAAGCAGACTGTTTTTTATGTGGAGTTCAGCTCATCAATGACTTTATTTTGTTCTGCATGTGTACTTGCAGCTGAACTTAAGAAGAAGAGCACAAAAGTCAAGAGACCATCTATCAAAAACCTTTTCGGTATGGGTTATACCTTCACTTATATTCAGTCAAAACATATAATCCATTTTATTATAAAACTGCTTTTGAAAATCAAATCTATGTGCTAAATGACAGTGCCTCAACACTGTCATCTGATAAACAACCTAGAAAATCTGTATGATGCAAATTGTGTGGAAAATGTTTACCTTTCAAAATCAGATTGTTTAGGTTGACATATTGGATGTGACCTTTCAAGCTTAGGCAGACATTTGGGTCAATTTTAGTCATTCTGAATCAACTGTGGCAACTCATTTCTGAGAATAATTGAATTGTGTTTGTCTCATTCCTCTGAAAATTGTTTGAAGCTGATCCCCCCCCCCCCCCCTTTAAGTTTATGATACTATTTCCTAGAAAGTTTTCATACGAAGGTTTTAAAACTTGGAATTGGGCATCAAACCTGTCTCAATCAATTCAAATTGGTTGGAATCGTGGCCAGAACAGAGGAAAATGGAATCAGAGAGGAAGACAGATCTCTTCGGACCTTATATATTTGGAGTTTTTGTGCCGAAAAACTTGTAGATTTGGTAATACAGTTAATTTTCTTCACTTTTCTGTGTTTTTGGTGATCAAAATAAGAAGATAACAACCAGAAGTGAGATTTTCTCACCTTTTTGGCCACTCATTTTTTATTCTACAGAATTGGTGGAAATCAGAATTGGACTCACCTCCATCAAGGCCAATTCAAATCGGGTGATTCTACCAATTCCAATCCAATTTTTGAAACCATGCTTCCTACCTTATGGTTACTCCAGTAGATATTGGTCCAATTCCTATTTTTCGGGAAAAGTTTAGGTTATTTTAGTTAAGTAGCTATTTTCTGACTCATTTCAATATTTCTGTCTCTTTTCTTTTTTCATGTGATAGCATTTGGGGTGCTTTTAAGTTCCAACTTTTCAAGCACATTTGTTGCAGAAACAAAAATTTTTTCTCATATTCCGGAAATACCTCATGTGCATTAATGTGGTAGTCATGGTGGACTTTGGTTCATTTACTTGCTTTTATGTTTGGAAGTTGGAAAAATGAATGTGTTCCACTTTTAAAAATCTGATCTGAATTCCCCCGTTTTCCTTTTGTCAAACACTAGCCTTAATTTGAAATCCATGGGGAACCAATACACCATTTCCTCAGAAAACCACACATTTAATTACCCCTCGAAATTACTGCCTTCATTTGGTTAGATTTGAAGAAGTAAAATAAAATTCTCATTGGTAAAATGGAAGTAAATGGAAAGAAACTATAAAGGAAAATAATTAATGGGGTCTTTTTTCGATATTGAAGTTTTTGTAAAGTGGTATGACAAATGTGTGAAGACCACAATTAGAGAGAAAGTTAGAGCTGGAATTTTTTCAATTGTGTTTCTGTAGAAAATGGAAAATAGCCATTTTTTTTTTTTTTAATATTTTACCCAATAAGATTTACATAACAACCAAAGCACGAGGAAATTACTGTTCTATGCAAAATGTGTGCTTCAATTCCATTTTCGGCTCTTTTCTCCTAATCACTTCCATTCAGCTATCTGATTTCACTTTACCAATGGAAGTTTTATTTTATTTTACTTCGCATCTAGCACACACATAGGGAGAGGTATATATGGTATGTTGACTCTCTATCTTGAAATTGTCTCATCTCACTTCAATTTGAACTGAACTGTCCATTTCTGTCCTGTTTTCTTCACTTGAGATTTCCTTAAAAGAGGAGGGGAAAAAAAAAACTTTTCTTCCAACTGAAAAATCCAAACTAAGCATGCACAAACCTGGGAAAGCGGGTGTTCCTTATTAAGCAAGGGAGTAATGTTCCATCATAAGTGAATAACCTGTTGAGGCCACCACCTTGACTCCCCCTCTTTCAATTAAAATTCAAGTAGTTCCAAGTTTTGTAGATGAATTGTTGCCTACCAGTTGAATACTCAAATCAATCATCGAATACTATGGTCACAGCATGTGTCCTAATGTATCAGTTTCGGCTTTGTAGTTTTAGGAATAAGGGATGATTGAAATATTTTATATTCAGATTTTCCACATCTCTCATTCTATTTGTTCACTTTACAGATGATGAGTCAACTAATCAGCCTGTTCAGGGAAGCTTTCTAAATCTCTTACCGCCACAGCTAGAGGTCTCTCAAAAGCAAAGTGAGTCCCCATAAACTCTGCCGAACCCCTTCCGCTATCAGACAGCCAAGGGAGTTCCATCCAACAGATTCAAATCAGGGTGAATTGTTGTTATAATATGTTACCTCTTTTTTGGCTTCAAGTTATCATGGGTGACCTTCTGCTGGTGCTTGGGCTCTTTCAAAATGAAAGCTTGAGGGCCACGGAGAGTGTGGGTGAGTGGGTGGGTTCGGGGTTATGGCCCTGTCTCTGCATAGGTGGGGACTTTGTAAAAATTGTTATCAAATAGTAAATATCAATTCTTTTACTACTACTTCCCCTGTGTCCCCTTTTCAGATGATTACAGAAATGCCATTGTAAGAGGAAAAAAAAAAATCAGTCCTTTACTTTTTTGAGGGTTCAATGTAGCCTCCCTGGGAATGAAATTAGTGATCAGCTTACCACAATGCTTGCAATTTGTATCAGATGTAACAAAGAGAATGTTTACATTTTCTACAGGCTGAGATTATACTTATGATTTAAATTGTAATATAAGATTTTTGAAAGCTAGTTCATCAGTCTCCACTCTCCACCTTTACTGATTAACCTCTCAAAACTCCACTTTTCTCCTCTCTGGGTGCTCACTCTGTAATGCATAGGAAAACCCCTGAGCATGTATGTTTGTTCCAGAAAGAAACCGTTTGAAACTCAATTTAATTACCAAAAAAAGAAGCTATCTGATACTATATTTTTCTCTTTTGTATAAGAGAGCTCTCTTGGAAAAGCATTTTTCTTTAGAAGATATTCAAAGCAAGTCGACTCCAATCGTTTTATTCTCTCTCTCTCTCTCTCTCTCTCTCTCTCTATCTCTATTTTTCACAACCAACTTCTAAGAAAGAATACCAATCTTCAAAATTCAGCTTACCCAACAGCCTAAGAACTCGGAAGTGTTGGTATCAGAATTGATAGATGAGCAAGCATGCACCTAGAATGCTGATCTTATTGATGATTTATTTCATCCCACTAGAGTAGAGGCAATTCTTATATTGTACCTTGGGAACCAGGGATCAAGTATTGATACGTCAAAGACCTAAAAATAGACGCAATTCTACAAATTCTTCAGTCCTGTTTCATCATGGGGATTGCATGGTTGGGGAGCGACGACGGTTGGTCAGTTCTTGGTTAAGTCAACCTATAATCTCCAATGTACTCAAACAAAAAATGAGGTAGAATTCAAATACTCCATATCGTTTCAGCTCGTAGAGTAGTACTTGGACGAAGGTTTCGAGGAAAATATGGAGGTCATATATTACTACCATAAAGAATTTTGTTTGGCGAGTATGCGCAGATAAATTAGCTCACATTATGTTTAACTGCTCCTTTGCTTAGGCAGTTTGGTTCGTCAGCTCCTTATCTTATTGAGTGCACTCTTCAGGGGATACGACAATACAAATATGGATTCAAGGTTGGGATCAATTTAACCAGCAGGGAAAGCGATTAGTCGTGAAAAGTTCTGGTCCTTGTGGTTTTATTGCATGGTATCTATGGAGGGCACACAATGACTTACTCTACTCCAATAAACAGTAGTCACCCTCTGAGGTCATAGTGGCGGCAAAGAGATATATTCTGTTAGCTACAGTGAGGGGCTTGTTATAGGATTTGGTATCTATCATAAGCACACCACCTGGAACAACTATCCGAGTTACAAGAACCTCAGTGTCTCTGGATTGCCTCACAGCAACTAAGTTTGCATCAAAGATTCTTAGGATAGAGAGTCAGTGAGGAATGTTTTCCAAGTCTCAAATTACTTGATCAGGAAAAGGTAGCCCTTTCAATCAAGCTTCATCCTTGGATAAGCTATTTGCCCATGCATCATGATCAAGCACTCTTACTAAAAGTGCTTGTGGAGAGGTTAAAGCTATGCTGACAGGAATTGGCATATATGAGTCACACTTGCTAAGCAGCAATTTCAGTTAAAGAAAACATGTTAAGGCTGAATCACTGGGAGACAAATGCCTGCAGTTCATTATTCACACACAAATGAGCCTATGATAAGAAAGCCACTGGGAGCAAATGCCGACTTCGTCAAGTGCCACTATGAAATGGTTCCATACTTCTGTCCAGTTACCAGCCAGTGAATCAGGAAATAGCATGGTATATCTCTGTCAAAGGTCATACTATTGGAAGAAACACGTATAATGGAATCAAACAATAGAATTGAGTTAATAAAATTATTAATTTGCTATTAAACAATACCTACAGTTCCTTGTATTTACTGTAAAAGCATAATTAACATTAGGAATCAAAAGGGTCCATACCCAACTAGTTGGAAAGAAGCACGGATATCATTGATGATTGAAATTGGTCTTTATCATACGTTTATGAAATGAAAGGGTCAAATAAAAGAATCTATTACTGCTAAAGCATGACTAACATTAAGAATAAAAAAGAAAGGGTGCATACCGAACTAGTTGGAAAGAGGCTTGAATAGCTATGGTGGTTGAAACTGGCAGGTATCATACATCTACAGATTGTAAGGGTCAAAGAATCTTTCCTCCAATCCTGACCCACCCACCCGCCCCAAAAAAAAAAAAAAAAAAAATAGAAAAGGAAAAAAAAAGGGGGTGGGGGGAAACAAATGCTTAAACAGAAAGAGGTGTGAGCAAACATCTAAACAATAAACATCACAGGTGTTGGTCTGTGTGACCCTTCAGCCTTAATTTGATTAATTCAACCATGTCGAAAAGATCTTATCTTTTCTCTGTTCTGTTGTGAGCATCGCTTGTAAACAGCCAATTTCATGGTTCCAGATTCAGTTTCATTTGCTGTGAAATTTTCTGAAACTGAAAACAATTGAAGTTATTAAATGGAGGTGTCTCAATCTCCCCCACCCCCTTCGTTCTGAGTGGTTAACTTTGGACTCAGATAATGTGACCTCTTGGGTGAGGTGCAGTACATGAGCTGCACAAATTGATCTTTCAAGTAGAAGTCTTTGAAAAGCACCTTTGCACCCATCTTAGATATTCTGATGTCTATCATCTATGTCAGAATAATTCCTGGAGTATGCTTTTTTGGCATTCTGGTTCATTGTCCTTCCCAATCTCAGTAAGACATTAGCTTATTCTACTCCATGTGTGTGGCAAGATTTGCTAGACAATTATATAGCGTCTCTGCCTGTGGATGAGAGTCATCTTCAACAAAGAAGGGATGGATAATCTTGTCAACCTCAATCCAGCTACATCCTGGGTTCTTCTTCAAACCCAACTCTTTCATTTTTAACCTCAACTTACGTACATTTTCCCATTTTCCTACAGAAGCATACATGTTGGATAGAACTATGTAGGTTGATGGATCATCAGGATCCGACTCAATGAGCATGCTTGCAATCTTCGCTCCTAATTTTAAATCCTTGTGCATGTTACATGCAGAAAATAATGTACTAAGTAATCCAACATCTCCTCGAACTGTTGGTGTGTTCTGAAGGATGCTGTAAGCTTCACGCAATCTTCCAGCACGTCCAAGGAGATCAACTAAGCATGAGTAATGTTCCAACGTGGGTTTAATCCCATAGCCAGCTGTCATTTGATCAAAATAAAAACATCCCTCATCTACCAATCCTGCATGGCTACATGCAGATAATACAGCGAGGAAGGTAACTCTATCTGGTTTTGCATTGGACTGCTGCATCTTATTGAAAAGCTCCAATGCGTCAACTGCTCGACCATGAGACCCATAGGCAGTTATCATGGAAGTCCATGACACAAAATCTCTCACTGGTAACTGATCAAAGACTTGGCATGCTTCATCCACGGCCCCACATTTTGCATACATGTCCAGGAGAGCACCCATGACCACTTCATTCAATTCAAACCCCTTTTCGATGATGCAATTGTGGATCTCCCTCCCCTGTTCTAAAGCCGCAAGTTGTGAACAAGCAGGTAAAACACTAGTGAATGTAATGGGATCTGGTCTCACACCAGAAATTTTCATATCATTGAAAATTCTAAGAGCCTCAAAATAATTGCCAACCATCACATATCCTGAGATCATCACATTCCAAGAAACTACATTTGTCTTTGGTATCCTCTTGAATACATGTTCAGCTGAAGCAACACTTCCACATTTGAAATAAAGATCAATAAGTGAGCTGTTAACAAAGATATCACATTCTACCATATTTCTAATTATATATCCATGAATGAACTTTCCTTTTTGTAGCTTGGCAGATCTAGAACAAGCGATTAACAAGCTACTTAAAGTAGTTGAAGTGGGTTTTCCCCCTTCCTCACTCATTCTCTTAAAAAGTTCCAGGCAAACATAACTATTACCATTTAGACTGTATCCAGCAATCATCGAGTTCCAAGAGACCACACTTTTGTTTGGAATCTGTTCAAAGACCTCTCTAGCCATGACTAGACAACCACATTTTCCATACATGTCCACAAGAGCAGAACTAACATATCCATCCAGTTTGAAACCCATTCTTGTCAGTTCCCCATGAATTGCCCTCCCTCTCTCCAAATCTAAAAGCCTTGCACACGCAGAGAAAACAGTTGTGAATGTTACTGAATCAGGCTCGAAAGCAGAACTTTTCATCTTTTCAAACAATTCCAGAGCTTTCTCAGATTGCCCATTTTGATAGTAATAAGAAATCAGAGTATTCCAACAGGCTGCATCTCTTTCAGGCATTTCATTGAACAGATGGATCGCTGAATCAAAAAGATTGCATTTTGCGTACATACCCACTAAAGAGCTTGCAACAACAAGATCAGATTCAAAACCAGTTTTGATCACATGCGTATGGATCTTCTTCCCTATATCAAGTCTTGCCAATCCACTGCAGGCCTTCAGAGCACTTGGGTAAGTGTAACTGTCAGGTTTGAGGTGAGGGAAGAGCTGCAACCTCTCAAAAAGCACAAGGGCTTCACTGTGCATTTGATTCCTAGTGTAAGCTGCCATTAAGCCATTCCATAGTGAAATGTCTAATGGGTTGTCTATAATTTGGAAAACTCGGCGTGCAGATTCAAATAAATGGCAAGAGAAGTAGAGATTGATGAGAAGTTTGCACAAAGAGATATTGTTCTGGAGGCCAAGAGTGATTATCTTTTGGTGGATAAGAATGCCTTGTTTCAGCGACCTTGAAGCGATGCACGTTTTAAGAACAGATAATAGCGTTTCAAGGTCCATCAATCTGATACGTTCGTGGCAAAAACAACACAAAATTCCCACATACGCTACTATATCAGAGAGAAGGCAAAACCAGATTGGACCGTTGGCCAATTCAGATGTCAGAGAGAGCCAAGTCTTGTTTGGATGCAGTAAGTGGAGAATGAGAATGAGAAATTTTTGTTTCATCCATTTCCAAACAAAGTAGAAATTTGATATTTTCTAGTCTTTGACCTTTTTCGGAATACTCATTTTCTTGTATTTCTAGGTATGCAAATATTATTGCACATTCTCTAGCTCGAAAGGTGGTGTTGTGTGCTTGGCTAGTAAGACATGTTGGCTAAATTCCACTCCCTAATTTTGGAATGTTTGTATTCAGAATGCTTAGGACTCATCTTGCCTTATTTTGCAACAGATCTGAAGTCTTTCACCTATCTCTTTTTATTGTTGTGTTAAGCCCCACATTGAGGGCTAGACAAGGGACTAGTGGAGTAGTGGACTATACTTATTAATACAACTACTACACCACTACTATAATTTCAAGAGGACGGTGGGTTAGGAGTGTCGAATTAGCAATCTTCCCTAAAATCTAGACTTATGCAAGATCAAACCAACTGTCTAGCCACCTACAACCGTGTTAGAAGCTCATCCCCTTCTTATTCTCATCCTCGATGACTTTGACGAATATAATTTTTATTCTTTGCTTTGATTCTACGAAGTTTGATTCTTTGCATCATTGAATTTGCCATGAAGTAAAATATATGATGTCACTCTTTGATTGGGAATAATCAAGTGGACCACATAAAGAAGTTCTTCCTAAATACAAAGAATCTTATTCCTGTTATTTATGAAAAAATAGCCAATTGAAACAAAATTAAAGATGTCTCAAATATTTCAATTGACATAATTTGTTTTATACCTGGGTTACTGATTTGATAATTTGGCTATTGGATAGCTGAAAAATGATTTGATTGGCCACATGTTAAAATTGATAGTCTATCTTAATTATGTCATTCATACGATTAACCATGGATAAGGTTTTCTTCTATCTCTTTTCTTCTGTCTCCACCCCGTCCCCCAAATGATTATTGTATTTCATTACGTACTAAATAAAAATAATATTTTAATTAAAACATTAAACATGTAAAAGAATCAAAATGGTTTGAAAATAAACTCATGATTAGATGATGTCGCGAACAACATGCTCATTAAATTCAAGCCCACGAAATGTTTCCATGTGGACCAAAAAATTAAGTTGCATCAATTGGAAGGCATGTTTTGAATTGGAATCTATTATTATGAGTGGTCAAGCCTAGGGTCCTTAACTAGAATCCCCTGTTCAGACCCTGGACTAAATACTATTTATAACTATTCTTCTTGCCGTTATAATTATTAAGATCCAATTTTGTGCATGGTTGTGTATACATCGCTGACACTTCAAAATTTTCATCCTTCAACGAGGTAAACATATTATAATACACTCTCCGTCTCTCCTATATCTAATGGCTAAAGCCGCAACAATGCATGTATATGATCATGCACAAAACCTTTTGCCTTAATATGATTAGAAAGATTGGCTACATACCTTACCCAGCCTAAGCTTGATTGTGTGGCTCACCTATTTTTACCTGAATATCAGGTAGGCCTAATATTTGGGAGACATTAGGCTCCCAAGTCTACTCAGATGCACAGATGTGGAATCGAACATGGGACCGTGCACTTATCCACATAATTCCCAATTCGCCCTAACCATTTGGGCAACCCACAACTGGGTTGTTAGGCTAGTCTCCTCGAGGATTAGTCGAGGTGCCCGTAAGTTGACCCGGACGGCCGGACACCTTGGTTAACAAAAAATAAATAATAAATAATCTACTCAAATGTCAAATTTCAACCCTACAAGACTACTAAGTTTGATCCTAGGCTACTAAAAGGATGTATGGACCATATACAAGGTGCATAGATAATGGTGTGAAACTTTCCAATTACATGTGAGGGTAAATGAATGAATTTGATGTTTTTTTTAATTTATGTTTTAGATGAAAAATGATGAAATTTAACATGTGATCAATTTAAATCATTTATTGATGGAATTACCACATCATCTTTCTCCATGGCGAAATTAGATAGCCACCCAACTAATTAAACTTTTACCCATTATTAATGTTATTATTAGTTGACTAAATTGCCACCTCATCTTCCAAAATAGTAAAATGAATAAAATAAGAATCACATGTGAACTAGTATACCACTTCTAAGCTAATGTATATGAACAATTCAATTCAGAATTGTTCTTACTAATACTTTGATTAGACTAAAGCTTTAACACTAAAGAGTGTCATACCCACCTCATCATTGCCATTAGTGGGGGTAGTAATCATCTTTTTTTTTTTTGGTAAGGATGGGGATAGTAATCATCATATTAAACAAATAATGGAGGAGGAGACCTTGGATTGATTTGTCCAGCGAAATCACCTGTGGAAATGGTATATTGATTCCTACCAAAAAAAAGGTCTATTGATATTCAGTCCACCTTCTTTTAAGTGTTGAATGATCAAATCAAATTTACATCATACATAGCAGCAAAGGCCCACAAGATCTTAAGTTGAATCTAAATCATACCTTGTGTTGTATCAATATTTGGCCAAGGCAAATATGTAGTTTTGGCTGTATATGAAAAGAGAAAAAGAACAGAATTGAATTCTTCTTTAGCATAACATGGTGTTTGGCATGCATCCAATGATTAAAAACACTCAAGCACGAAGCCCAAGGCATTTATAGGCGTTTGATACGCGCTAGCCGCCCTGTTGCATCACAAAGGATCCAAGTCCAAAAGAACAGTACCTGATCACATGGCGTGGTCTAGACATGGGTAAAATTATGGCCCCACCTCTATATGATACAAAAAAAGCCACTCTCTATCATGCCGTTGTGCACCCTTTATTAGCCCACACAATGATGCAATGGCCATGTGACCATGTAGTATTCTTCTTCCCAAGGGAAAATTTTCTCATCGTCATAAAGGCATGTCTAACATGTAGCCCAGCCCATGGAACGTGTGGCTTGTTCCCTTAAAGAAGGTGTACAGTGCAGCTTGTCTGTCCCAAAGGTTTTAGGTATTAGGTTTGGATCCGCCATATTTGTCCCGTCAGTATCAACAAGATCGGTGGTACAAAAACATGGGAGGGAAAATAAGAAAAATAAAAGAAAATGTATTGAAATATAAGGGGTAAAAACATTCGGACCGTATCAGTATTAATATCTACGAAGACCAATACCAGTTTCAATACCATGCACTAAATGTCATGTCTTTTTGCTTCATAGATCAAATGTAGGACTTACAAGACTAAGGAGTTGTGATTTTTGAATTATAAACATAAATAAAAGCATGTTTAGGCCTTCTTGGAAAGTGAATTTTGAATTCACCATTGGGCTCTGTTCGAATGCAAATATAATAAAGATAAATCAAATTTGAAAAAAAAAATCTAATTATGATTATGTGATCTGTTTACAACTCTTTATCATATTTGGTAATTAATTATATATTTTTAGATATAAAACTTGTTTTATTTTTTCAAATCAAAGGACTTTAATTGTACTAAAGTAAAATTTAATAACCATATTTTGTATATTTTAGAGTTAATTATATCATCACATGAGGTAACGATTACAATTTTTTTGTTTCAATAAAAATTTGATTTAACTTTCCTTCCTTTTATTTTCTTTACAACCAAGTGGAATGCACAGGAGCACAAGTCAATGTGAAGAGATTATAAAAAAAAAAAAAAAAATCATCAAACCTCCAGGGAGCCAAGTGCTTTTTCAATCATAGTTTTAGTTCATGGTATTGAATTGAGTATCAGTTAATTTCAAAACTGATATAGATACTAATATGTATCAGTTGCTATCAATTACATCAGATTTTTTTTTACCCTCAAATATATTGATACTATCTTGGATTTTGACCATTTTACCCCTTTCATATGGTACCATTGATCTGGTGTTGGACAGATATCATCATCAATGTCTGTTGTTGACGATCAAGTATCTTCTAACCTCACTCTCATACATTTAGATGTTTCTATATTTAAATGCAATGGTAAGCTTACTCCATTTGACCAAGTGATCACAGTTTTGAGTAAAGAAATAGTCTCTTTGTGAAATAAAAATTACGTGTATACATTATGACTCTTCCCAACCCTGCAATGGTGGAAGCCTTGAGCTGAATACTCCCTTTCTTAATAAATTAAATCCAAATCGACTATTCTCTAGTTGGAATCTTAGGTTGCAAGTTCTTTTCCAACTCAATATTCCATGAAAAAGTGGTTGTATTCTTTCTCTCAATTATTTGAGCTGGTGACCCACCTCTTTAGATCTAAAGGTAAATTCATTGTTTGAAAAAATATATATTTCCTTCTCCCTACTCCACTTCGCGGATGTTTCTCACCAGTTACACCAAAATCCTAGTCAAGCAAACATAAAAAATGACATAATTGGGAAGAAAGGCAATGTACGTAACCCTATAGGTTTAAATAGAGTAATTCCATCAAATAGAATTAGAAACTAAATCAAACATTGCTTAATAGATTTAGTTAATACCTAATCTATCTTAACCTATAAGTTTGGGATGATATAAAGACTATTATATTGCTTATTAACATCCATCTCTCTTTATATGTTGAATAATTCAAGATCAAGACAAGTTGATCATGTGTTGTAGCTTGTTAAATTTTGGTAGGACATGGACATAATCAAACCAAGGTTCTAATAAATTTTCTTGTCTTATATGTTTTGGTAATTTTTATTGAATTATTGATTGGACTAATTCAAGTTTAGTCTAAGAAAAACGCTTTCGGCAAATAATTTTTTAATGAATTTCAATTTTTTCAAAAAGTACATCTTGAATTCTAAGCAAATAATCCTAAATATGTCGTCTTATGTAACAAATATTTGAACAATATGATTGTTTGATGTTTACTCTCTAAAATTTATTAGTATATTTGTATGTTTCCATAGCCTAAAAATATATTTTAATTATTTAACCATAAACAATCATATATGGGTTTGGTATAGTAAAAAAAAAGTCATTGTTTCCAACCTTATTCATCTCAGCTCTCATTGTTCTATAAATAAAAGCTCATAGAAGTTCTCTTGCAGATTCCTTCGTCCGAAAGGCTTTGTCCGTTGCTAGTAGGACGAATTGGTCGCTCTCCTTTCTTTGGTTGGTGGATGATTATACCTCTCCCCATGTGTTCTTCTCGGTTGAATGAATAAATCAAAAGAAGAAAAAGAAAAAATCTAAAAGGAAATTCTTATTTCTACAACATTGTGCCTTACAGGCAAGGTTCAAATAAACGAAATTGACAATGAAATTGGCCTCCATGGATTCTAATTATGATTCACCCCAAATCAGCCTGAACCCTAAAAATCAATTGGAATCGGCTCTTGAATTAATGTGACTTTAATTTCTTAATTAGTCCACTGAAATCGTAGTAGATTTAAAAACTATTATCTTACTTTGTTATCCTAATGAACATTATCTAGGTATTATTATTTATTGAATTGCATATAATCCATTGCTCTTAATCAAACAAAATCCTTATCTATTCCTGGATGATTCTCTGATCATGATCTATGAAAACTTTAGCACCATGACCACTAAATAAAACCCAATCTATATTCAAAGCAACAACTCATGACAACAGCAACTCTTATTTGTATAAATATTGTCCATTTCCTCTTACAACCAATACACCTTTCCTTAAAAGGTTGCAAGAGGAGTGCGGAAAGGAAAGTGAAGGGAAATGTTTGTATTTTCTATGAAATATGGGGAAAAAATTATTTCTTGGTCATGTGGTTCTTGCGCTAGTATGGGGTTAATGAGGGAGCATATATGGACATTAACAAGGATGGGGGCATTATTTTGCCGCCCTCTGTGTCTTAATGCAGGGACCACGCGGCCAGGGAATGTTTATTTCCCTACAAAATATATAGGAAATTGATGGACATGTGCACCAATATAATGTAATGGAATCTCATATACTAGCAACATGTAGACCATGGGATGAAATAGCATATATTTCAACTATTTGTTTCCTTTATTGATACAACATCCACAATACATTGCTGGCACGTGACGTCTACCCCCTACGCTCTGACTTTCCCACTCAACTTCTCCTAATATGTGTACGAAGGCTGCGTGTGGTAGTCATTCAGTTCCAGAAATGACGTTTCATGTCAAAAATAGAATTTTCAGTTTATGTGTCAAAATTCCGTATTAAAACAAAAAAAATGGTGTTTGGTGAACCTGTTTCAGAAACGGTTACCCTAATTGTTCACTTTTTTTTTTTTTTAAACAAAACCGAAATGA
>NW_024870493.1:185075-215306 GCF_013358625.1 Macadamia integrifolia
TTCCATCATTTTGCGTTTCTAGTGTTTTTTTTTTTGCCTTTTCATTCCAAAAAAATTGAAAAACACACACCAAACCCTTTATTCCGTTTTTCTGTTCCTATAGAATGAAAAAATGTCAGAAACGTTTTTTTATATAACTACCAAACACAGCCTAAGTGTAATGGCAATGGTGGCTGGAAGAGATACATCCCTAGATGGATTGAGTGGTTGAGATGCTTCTCATGTCATCTCATAGTTTATAAAATGCTAATATATAAAATTCTATCATACACTGCTCATATATAGATCCCCTCCCAAAATATATTTTACTTTCTAAAAATATTTATGTTACCCTTCCAACCAAACGAAGCCTAAAAATCACAATAGTCATTTCAGGTTGGCAACCTTTTGGGAAAGGTACCCCAAATGAGTCCTAGTGACTTATGCTTTTTAACATATGGGGGGCCAGCATATTTGGCCTATCCCTCGAGATGAGCTGTCAAGGGCACAAATACAAAACTACTAGGGCCGATCGACCTTCAAGAACTGATACAACTAATGCTTTTTGAGGACTTAAGATTTAGGGACACACAAACTATGATTCTCTGTTTCAATGTGAATCATCACATAGTCCAGATCCTTTCCCATATGTGGAGAATAGTTACTTTTCATGTACACTCTTTGCTGCCATGTGCTCTATCATTAATGGAGTTTTCGCTCCCATAGTGGTAGGACACATGGCAGTATTAAAATGTTGGAAAGGGTTCCCTCTCATGCCCGAGTATTAATTCAAGCGAATGGAAATATCTTATGCACACAACATTTTTCCGAAATGTATGTCGAGAGGGGGGTTGTGGGTTTATCATACCACAAAAGTCATGACCAGAATATTAATATCGTTATCACTGGAGATTGATATTGATATGGATAATGTGGTGTTGGTATTCTATTAAGGGTATTTTGGTCAAAAAATTGAATTTTTACCTAAATTTGAAGGCAAAATGGTCTGATTGAGTTCAATCCCCCAATCCATATCTGTATTCGTATTAATAATTATCAAAATATAGATGGAAAGAAAAATTCTCTATTTGATGGGACTTTTTTCTATACCTATAAATTTCGTTGGACCCAAAAAGTGAAACATTGGAAGACCAATTTTGTTTAAGATTCTTTCAATATTGATAGATTCAATGTTTCGTTCCTGTAGAACACTCAACCATTGGTCCATGTTGATTGTCTAGCCAATAATTAGTTCAAATTGGCTTTAACTCACCGTTTCAGCTAAAATTTAGGATTTGAATCGAAATTAGAAGTTTTTAAAACTGAACTGGAAAAATCAGTTCAATTTTGGAAATTGAAATTTCGTTTGATTTGATTTTGATTTTAGAATAAAAATTGTTGAAACTAAAATATAAATTGAATTTGAACCAATCCTAAATCATACTAAACCCTAAAAAGTTAAAACAGGAATTTTAAGATTTCAATTTCATAGCCTCTTCCACCTCCGGCTTTGGCTATCCAGTCTCTTCACTTCTCTTTTGCATTTCAACTTGTTTCCTTTTTCGTGCCTTATTTAATCAAAGTCAATACAAGACATTTTCAGTTCTCGAAAGAATTGAAGAAATAAATTGAATAAACTAAATTGAATTATTCAACCATGTACGAATCGAAGATCACTGAGTACAGAAAATCAAATAGGAATTAAATAAAACCAAATTGATTGGGTTCAATTTCAATTTGAAGTAATGAAGAAGTGTACATAATGTATTTTGAACCGATTGACATCTTTGATTTCATCAAAGGAAAGGAGAAAAAAATATATCACTACTACCTTCTAATATTGTTTATTTATATCTCAAAATTCATGACTTAAATACTTTAATAACTATTACAAATACTTAATTACTTGACCAAATTGTACCTAAAAATGCCTCTAATTTACATCCTAGTACCAAAAACATGAGCCAATTCCTGGGCATCCATGGAAGGACATGGATGGGAAGGGAGGGAAAAGGAAAAGGGAAAGGGAAAGGGAAAGGGAAAGGGTCTTTATTTGGCAATATTTAGGTCTTTTTTGTTAGCAACCCAAATGGAAAAAATAAATAATCAAACAAAAAAAAAAAAAATTGAAAGAAAGAATGTTGCCTCATACACTAACTTCTCCTTGTGTCTCTCTCTATCCTCATTTCTATAAAATAATATATCTTTCACTTAAGTAGACTGAATGATACGGTAACTCAGTTTCTAAGGAAGAAACACATTGTCTATGTGCCCTTGAACCTATGCAAGACCAGTGAAAAAAAATAAAAGACATCAATCAATGGGAATTTTTTTATTTTTTAGGAAATGGGATGGTTATTTCAGGGAAGCGCGTTTAGACATATGTTGCACGCAATCAAGCAAAGTTCTTTTTTCACAAAAACATAGTAAAAGAAAAGTTAACCAGTCATAGTGCAGCTAAGGGATTTCGTGGCCGGCAATCCAATAGACCAAGCATTTGGAATTATTACTTTTATCATTTATTTGCGAATGTCCGAAATACTCTTAAATTTCATAAACATTATCATAAGTTTTAATCAAAATATAAAATTATTATAAAAAAATAAAAGAGAAAATAATTTATTGTCCGAGAGAGTGTGCATGCACGTTTGTTGAAAAATACACCTCAGATTCCAAATCCTCTTACACGATTGGACGGCTGGGGTTTTAGAAAAGGTATCGATTCACCCCTTATTATTTCTAATATAAATTAAGAAAAAATAATAATAAATAATACTATTTAAAATATAATTATAAAAAAAAAAGGAGAGAGAAATTCTTTCACCTGCTTTTCGTCCCATCTTTCTTTACTTTCTTCTCCTTTTCATCCTGTTTTTCCTCTCTTTCCTTCTTCGACCTTTCTTCCTGTCATCTTTCTGTGTCCCTATAATACCACTCATTATTCCCTATAATATCCTTCGTATCATCTTCTCCAATAATTTCACCTTTTTCTTCTTTTCCTCATCACCAGATCCCACCATAAAAGCTTTCGATTTCTTCTAAAACTGGTTGTGGAATCCGTGACATTTTCTTTTGTTTCTGATGCAAAATTTCTATCTTTTTTTCTTTTGCATTTCGAGATATTTGATTAGATAATACCTTTTTGGATTGGGGTTTCTCCGTTTGATCTCTGTAAATGTTGTATGGTGCTCCGGGAATTAGGGTTCCGATCGGCGGCTGGTAAGTGGAGATATTAGGGTTTCTTCTTTTCTCCGGTGGATGTATATTGTTGGTGGTCGGTGCTTAGATCAGGGTTTGCTTGATCGAGGAAGAGGTTTTAGGGTTATGTTTCGTTGGTGGATGAAGGTTTTTGATATAAGGAGGGTTGATTGATTGATTGATTGATTGAATAAATTGTTGTTTTAGGGGATTCTGTTGCCATCAATTTGTTGGATATTAGTGGTTACGAAGGCATTTTGCGGTGGATCATTGACTAAAAGAAGGCATTTTTTTCCTATCATTTCTCCCATTTTTCTCTTCTTTTCTTCCGATTCACGGCGTGCTGGAACTGATGAACCTGGGTGTTTCTACTGGGATCTGAGGATTCGGTGGTTTTGGTGAAGGTGGAGGCTAAGCTAAGTTGCTTTCATCCTTAAGTGATTTGGAGTAAGGTATATATAACTGTATTTTATCATGGATCATGTCATTGGTGGGAAGTTTAAACTTGGGAGGAAGATTGGGAGTGGATCCTTTGGTGAGCTTTACCTAGGTATGGCGTGCATTGTTTGTCGGTTGCATTTTGGTATTCCTTTCAATTAATCCTATTTGCTTCATTTTTTTTTTTCTGAAATATCTGTTTTGTATTGGGTGGTTTAAATTTGATTTAGGCGTTAACATACAAAGTGGAGAGGAAGTGGCAATCAAATTGGTTAGTTGATACTCTTCTTTTCTGATGTTTCTTATTCGCATGGATTCAATAATTATTTATGTATTAGATATAGATATTAAATTTCATAGTGCGATATTTTTGTTTTTGATTAAACAAATTGAATTTATACCTTTGCAGTGATTATGCTGACATGGGCCATTAATTATGTAATCACAAACTGAACTCGGAAATTCCTCCCTGTTCTGTTCCTATATTTTGAAAAAGTTAGTGTTTGCTTCTGTTAGTTGAGTTTGTGGTCTTGTCAATAAACATGGTCTCATTACATCACACATACTCTGGCTTCAAAAACCATGTGACATTATTTGCATTCTAGTACCTTAAGCAAGTCGAGTACTAATATTTCCATGTTTGTTTATCATTGGTGCCTTCTTTTCTTCTCCAATGCCTTTGTTTTTCTTTCTTTCTTCAATTGTTTTCTGCGTTTGATACCCCTGGAAATATATTTAGGTCTTCTCTTGCTTTATTGATTGTTGGACAGAATTCTCCTCCAGCATGGATCTTGTTTATCTGCATTTTAATGTCGGTAGCTCTTTTAGTGCCACTGACAGAAATTTATTTTATTCGCACCCTTGTCCAACGCTTCATGTATGCTAATGTGAATTCAAGGAATGGAAGTTTTGTTGTACACAATTTGTATATTCTACATCACATTATTTTGAGGATAAGAATAATAGCGGGGGCACCTCAGGCCTTGCAAGAGTTCAGTATAAGGTCAACCAAAACCTGCTCGAACTAGCCACAACTCCAGGAAATATTTACTTGGCCTTTTTCTTAAACAAATGAATGTGTGATGGATACGTACCTGGCATTTTTTTGCTTTGGTCCCCTGGTCTTCCTCCCCCCCAACCCATCCTTATGCTAGCTTGTTCTTTGATGCAACATCAATCTTGCTATGTTTTTTTTTTCCTCAAGTACCATGCACCTAATATTTTTTTTACCATTACAAATTTCAGGAGCCTGTGAAGACCAAACACCCCCAGCTTCACTATGAATCCAAATTGTATATGCTTCTTCAAGGGGGAAGTAAGTTGGTTTTTCCCTTTTTCTTGTACTTTTCTTTTCCTAAAATGATAACTGGTTTACTTCTTGTTTAATAAATTAGGAAGTATGTTAGTATGTAAGAATGGCTTATTCTATTTGATAAACTGTCATAAAAAGGATATTATTATCTGATGCATCAAGTCATTTTTTTTCTGATTTTTTTTCCCCACTTTTTTCATGAAGCGGGGATTCCCCACCTGAAATGGTTTGGAGTCGAGGGTGAGTACAATGTCATGGTTATTGACCTTCTTGGGCCAAGCCTAGAAGACTTGTTCAATTATTGTAATCGGAAGTTCACATTGAAAACAGTGCTGATGCTTGCTGATCAGTTAGTAAGTTTTGTGATCTGGCACTTGATTTGGAGAAATTTAATACATGCAAAAGCTGTTATCTTGCCATGATTATCTTTTAAAATGTGTTTTTAGCTATTGGAGCTACAATCGGTAATTTTCCTTGCAATGTTTCTTCATGCAGATTAACAGAGTTGAATATATGCAATCGAGGGGTTTCCTTCACAGGGATATAAAGCCTGACAATTTTTTGATGGGTTTAGGGCGGAGAGCAAATCAGGTATTGCTTACAGTTACTATGTGAACATGGTAAATCAGATGTTGATGAGATCATTACATGGTTCTCGCATAGAAAATTAGATATTGATAAAATCATACATCCATAAGGACACATCCTTCCAGATTCAATGGGAGATTTAATTAGCCAGTGCTCCTTTGTTAGCATGAAGACAATGAAAAACAATAAATTTGAACTTGTGGATTTGTGTGTTTGTGCATGTGTGTGCAAGAGAAGCATGTTTGTGTATATTGCTATCTTGGTTGTGGGGCACTCATGAATTGGGAAAGAGCTGTAATAACTAGCAGATAGAGTTGTTCTATATTTTCTTTTAATGAGCTTCCTCTTTAGTGTTTAGTTTTTTTCCCCCGGCATTTCTATATTTATGGAAAAGTCAAAAATGCTGAATCATGTTCAGGTATCTGGGTATCCTAGTTGTGGGCCACCCATGAAGCCAAAGAGCTCAAATATCTGTGAAGAATTGTTCCTTTATTTTCTGTTCTTTTGATTGGCCGGGGGTTTAGAGTGTTTCCCCAAGTCATTAAACGTTATGGTCTGGTATACCCCACCTCCAAAAACATGCTACTGCTATGGAGAAAGTAGAATGCCACCTTGAACTGTCTGGTGTCAATACCAATGTGAATCTGATATTTAGCTCTGAGTTCACGCATGTCTTTTATTTTGATTCAGATTATGGTCAAACTTTGAATCATTTTGAATGTGGTAAAGGTAGCCAAATGCATAATTGCTATAGATTTGGAAGGAAAGAGGTTCCGAACAGCATTAATATTTTCTAAGTGTTGTAGGATCTTGAACATTTGCAATATTGATGCTAAAGTCTTGAGTAACTTTATTTTTTATCCACATTTGGTTTAACAATGATACTGTTGATAACTTTCCGGATATAGCTACTTGGCTAGACTGTTGACCGATCTTTAGGGTACCTAATTGGTCCCTATACCTGTTAGAAACTTCTTATGATAACAATTGTTCAGGGTTCCTAATTTGTGAACATCTGTTAGATTTGAACAGCATAATATTCCTCAGAAGTCATTGGTTTACCAAATACTTAGTTTTGAAATTGAACACATTTACATCTCTCTTCTGTGTAATGCCGGATTATTTATTTATATCCATTTTCATCTTCAATCTCTAGTTTAACCACTCTTTTACACAGGTATATATTATTGATTACGGCCTTGCCAAAAAGTATAGGGATCTTCAAACTCACAAACACATACCATACAGGTATATTTTTAGCTGTATTCAGAATCAATGATTTCTGGTTTATGCTTTTCCTGTTGCTGTCCTTGTTGATTTGCTTGTGTGCTCTAGTTGTTTGAATTTTATTTACAGATTTAAATGTAACTGTTTCATGCTTATCCTTCTGCTAGCCTTGTTTCTTTGCCTTTTAGCCCCAGTTTTGTTCGAAGTTTATGTTAACTAAATCGGCCTTTTATTTGAATTTAATGGTGGCACTTAGTCATTTTCCATGGTAAATTTGAGGGGCCTATACTCATGAATAGGCACAATTACACCTTTAATATCCTTTTCCCTTAACAGCATGTAATCTTAATTGAGAGCACTTTCCAATGGATTTGGAGGTTTATCAGTTTTGAAACCTGTAAGATGGAAGAAGCAAATATGCTAGAAGGGGAGAAAATATAGTAACTATATGGTGCTAGTAGTCATTCAGAAAATATAGTAACTGGAATGGTACTAGCAGTCATTCTTCTAATATTTGAAATTAAAATATAGAAATTTCTGAATTAGTGCATCACTAATGTTATCTAATCCAAAATAATATTAACATTGATCCATACAATAAAATGAGAATTGGAATTCCTAAATTGTATGTGCGTCCCAAAAACAAGAAACACCAAAATATGACTGACTGAACGATGAATTAAGAGATGGGCCACCTGACTATGAATGAAAGCTGAACTTACCAAACTTTTTATGTGTGTGCAAAAGAAGAAAGATCAAATTGGAGCCAAACCAGCGGCCGGAGTCACTTCTAATCCCGGCAGCCCCTTATACACCTTCATACCCATTAACCTTAATCAGTTAATTGCCCCAGCATTTGTTTCATATGGCCCAACATCAAATGTTTCTGCTATCTTCTGGGCATGCCTTGCATTGGTCCCCTATTGTTTATTTATTTATTTATTTTTTATGAAAACCTAGTCTATCGATTTAGAAGGTTGAGGCTTTCAAGCTGAAAAGCATTGCTCTTTGACTTTCAATGCAAGTTATTATTGAATGATCTTCCCTGGCCTTGTCTTGCGTCCTTATTCTTCGACCTTTTGAGGGCTTGGTCAGCAACATTTTGCTGGAAAATTGGGGGAAATATGTTGCAGTAGTTCCTTGAAAATGCTTCATCTTCTTGGGCAATAATGAAACTCTCAACTTGGTGTAAGAAGGTGTTATTGTTCTTAAACCCTTGTATTGCCACTTTCTTATGGGGTATTTTTCATCTTCTTTTGTTCACTTTATCCTCCATCTGCTACTTCGGATGCTGTAAAGGTTCATCATGATCTTAGGGCTGTAGTTTTGGTTTCAAAATGGAAAACAATATTCATTCCTTCATTGACATATTGAACATCAATTGATGGGATGGTTATGCCCAACATAATGTGTAACTTAAATTGGTAATATGGAAATCATTAATGTCCCAGTTCTGAAGTTCATAGCTTACGCGTAGCTTACCCGAATACACTATAGCTCTGATGCATCAGATTAAGGGAGGACATGATTGTTGGCACATTGATGTTGATTTTTAGCTTCGTTGCATTTCTTATTAATTTTGTTTTAGCTATTGTTCACAAACTTCATCATTTAAATTAATTATCTTTGAGACTCGTCAAATTCTATTGCAGGGAAAACAAGAATCTCACTGGAACGGCACGCTATGCAAGTATTAACACTCATCTTGGAGTTGGTGAGTAAAGGGGCCATGTCACTTTTTTCTCCAAAGTTGCCACTTTTTGTATGTTAGATGCATGAAATTAGGATGTACACTACAAGGAGAAAAAATGAACACCATCTAACAACCATGTATTCATGTAATCCTCATTAATTTCATTTTCCAAAAGCTGCTGGTGATGTAAACTTGAACAAGTAAGGAACTATGTTAAAAGATATCCTATTCTTGTGTATTTATCCTGGAATTGATTGGCCCAGGGCTTTAGAACTTCAATTTTTATTTTTTTTTTCATTCCATCCAAAGCCCCCAGCTTATAGCATGAGGCAAACTCAGCATAAGAATCTTTCCTACCCTAAGAATGGGCTTATGAAGTCTCCTTTTACAGTTACGATAATGGTATCAGATTTTGTCTAGATTATAATGGGGCTAATTTTCTTGCAGAACAAAGCAGGAGAGATGATCTGGAGTCCCTTGGTTACGTGCTTATGTATTTCCTAAGGGGAAGGTTGAATATATGTCCCAACTGCCCTTTACCCATTCCTTTCTCGCATTTCTTGCTTCATACTGGAATTTTCTATCAGGTCCTTATTTTTTTGTCATTTCATACATTCTTATTCTGTTTGTGTGATTGTTGTGCATCAGCCTTCCCTGGCAGGGGTTGAAAGCTGGGACTAAAAAGCAGAAGTACGATAAGATTAGTGAAAAAAAGATGCTAACCCCTATGGAGGTAATCTCCCTTTCCAACTGCCAGTAGAGCTTATGATAAAATCCACTTGGCTGGTGCTCTGACTGCGAGGCTCATCCATGCATTATTAAGTGATCTTGGAAATAAAAAATGCAGACTAATTGAATTTTCTTGAAATGCCGATATTATTCTAGGTGCTCTGTAAGTCATATCCTTCAGAGTTTATATCATACTTCCACTATTGCCGGTCCCTGCGGTTTGATGACAAACCAGATTATTCATATCTGAAGAGACTTTTCCGTGACCTATTCATTCGAGAAGGTAGATCCAAAGTTTTTTCTTAAAGCAAAATTGATGGCTGGAAGCCCTTTAAGATAGTGCTTTGTATTGTTAAATCCTTGACACATTAAGGAAGGAAGGGGTATTTTGTTTCTAAATTTAATTCTGACCATTATACTAGGGTGTGTCTTGACAATTTCATTTGTGCAGGTTATCAGTTTGACTATGTGTTTGACTGGACCATATTGAAGTATCCTCAGATTGGTGCCAATCCTAGATTACGCGTAGGTGTTTTTGAACTTTAAAATATGTATCTTTTTCCTGAGATTAATGTTTCTAAATATACTTCTTCTGTGTACTTTCAGCAGCCCAGTGGGAAAACAGGCCCAAGTGCTGGACCATCCGCAGAAAGACCGGAGAGAACTTCAGGTATGTTATGATACAATTAGGATTGTTCGGTTGGGCCTAGGAAGACTTTATTTTACCCAAGGATGGTTTTTATGGGCTTGGGATTTTATTGTGGGTTTATTGATCTAAATGGTCTCTTTGTGAGCCCACCACTTCGGATCCATCATTCGATCTGCAATATGTTATCTTTCTACCTTCTTGAGGTTGGGGTTGCACTTGCAAGTACTAATCTTTTTAAATTCTTGTTGAAAGTTAAGGGTTCTTTTTAACAGTTAGAGTTATTATAATTTAACATGAACCTACTAAATTGAGTTCTCCTTGTTATAAACTTATACCTTAGAAACCTCTAGAGCACCATATTTGTTTGCTTATACTATAATTATGAACTCTTAATGTAGTTAAAATTCAATGTAGAGGGACATCCCAAGCGTCCACTTTGTTTGATATATAGTAGATATTATTTTTACTAGTATTCTTAGGATATTTGTTATTGTTTATTTATTCGTGGAAGTTGTGAAGGTTGTTGCGAAGAAGTGTATCTTACTTCACTATGTAAAGGGCATTACAATGTTATGTCTCAATATGAGTGTCAATCAAACTACCACTTGGAAGTTGTGAATGTTGTTGAGAAGAAGTGTATCTTACTGCACTATGTAAAGGGCATTACAATGTTATGTTGTTGCCCGTATGTGATACATATTTTCAGGAGCCCAGGGGAGGGGCCAAATGTGAAACTCTTTTTTGGCGATGCTTTTCAGTTGTTGGTATTTATATTGATTCTTCAAAAATACATGAATTTGCTTAGGCTCTTGGATGACTGAAATGTCCGTTTTATTTGTTTCATCTAGTTGGACAGGAGATTCGAGATAGATTCTCAGGCGCAGTTGAAGCATTTGCCAGAAGAAACGGTTCAGGTCCAGGTCTACATGGTGATCACTCCAAGCACAAGAATTCTGAGGATGTACCATCCTCCAAGGATGTTGTAAGAAGTCTCCGCCAAGAACTCATCGTTTATCAATGTGTAATGTGAAAATAATTCAGTCTTGCAATCTTGCTTTCCCTAAAATTTGTTCAGACTACTTTTGGTCCCTAAAGAGCAACTATGGAATTGAGTGAATATAACAAGGCATTTTTGCGCTGCCTTTATCATCTGACCTTTTAATTTTATGTGACCTTGAGTGATTCTCCTTTACAAGGTCCTATCGATGAACTTATATTGATGGTTTACCACTTTGAGCCACCTTGATGGCGGGTCTTGGCAAACCAAGTATTGGATTGGTTTGCACAGCACATGGATTAGACATCTAGTTTAGTGTCTTATCTTAACCATATGACCCAAAATGTATTGAGCAACCCTACTATTAATGGTTGAACCAAAACTACCAAAATTTAGTTTTTCCATAGCTCAAAATTTTCACATGAGGATTGCATATGGACGGAAACTTCTAAGATATGTAGATGACCATTTTTTCATGTAACATTTTAGCACAAAGTGCCATGTGTGTGTGTGTGTGTTAGTTTTTGTTTATGCAATTGATTTTATAATGAAATCAAAATCTGAAAGTGTTGGCATATTCAAATAAGTCTTACTTTTGTGCTGTTTCCACATCCATTCTCAATTGATTTAAAGGATCAATGGTTGTTTTTTGAGTGTAGACAACTCAGGATGTTGATATTATTTGTTATTGATTTTGTCAGCAACCTGATTCTGAAAGAGGACGCACTTCTTCCTCTCGGAATGGCAGCTCATCGAAGAGAGCTGTTATCTCAAGCAGCCGACCGAGCTCCTCTGGTGAGCCCAGTGAGAGTCGATCAGGTCGGATGGTCTCAAGCAGTGGCCGCATGTCCACAACCCAAAGGATCCAACCTGGATTCGATTCCAAGTCATCATCCCTTGCACGTGCTGCTGCCGCAAGAGGTGCTCGTAATGACACTTTGCGGAGCTTCGAGCTCCTCTCATTGGGGACAGAGAAGAGGAAGTAAAGGAGATCCACATGGTAAGAAGAGATAACTTACTGATCAAGGGGAAACCCCCTTGCTGTTTCTCTGAGTTCTGAGCATTTATCGTCTTTCCTTTGTATATGCAAATATGAGTTGGGGTTTCTTCACAGCTGAAGCTCGATGGGCTCCTCTTTTGAAAACATTTTCAGTTACCTTTAGTCAGAGAGGCTCACGCCATTATATTGTTGTAGACTCATCCAAGAAAGGGAAAATTCTCAAAATTCTCACCCTAGGGAATTTTCATTGTATCTGAAACTTGGGTAGTTGTAATAACCACAGGTGCCATTCATGTTTAGGTACCTTGAACAATCCACCAATATTTTTTTCTGGGTTTATTCATGTTTGATCATATCCTGACAGCTGCACACAGATTTGTGATTATAAGGATGGTTTTCGATGTGTGGTGCGATCACTTGATCTGTTAATGTAATCAAAGTACTTTGTAAAGTATTCAATTTATCTGTTACTTGATTAATGAAAATGTAGTCGCCATGTAACCGGGCATCTGAACCTGATGACATTGCCATTCCGGAGTGGGCTAATTATGGAGCATTTCTAGGGTTCATGCTGAATCTATCAGAGTACAGTTGATCAGGAACATAATTGGATCAGAATTGGTTGGATCTGATTCAGAGACCAATTCCTTGTTTCAAAACCCTGTTCCAATCCTGATGTGGATCAGCCTTTATCACTCTAGATTGGATTGTTATACCCCTGGTAACATTTTTTTAACCTTTTTACGCTTCATCTATATTGATCTATTGATACGGTACGGGCTGAGAATTGAGATTGATGTCAGTTGATATTGATCTGATTCAACTGATTCAGGCCGATCCAATTCAAAGGAACCCAGCCATGTAAAATGTATCATTACTAATTAAGGTAAGAAATTTTATAGTTTATACAATCACATGGAGTAATGGATACAAAAATTTTTTTATTAAGTTAAAATTCTTCACTTCCCTTCCCTTTATGTTTCCCTTGAATTTTGAAGGAATAGGTAACCATCTAGATTGGACATATATCAAACTCTAGGGCCTATTTCAACTGTATGACCCATAGTGTAATTGATGTTCATATATGTTTCTGTGTTATCACCCGTAATCCGTTGTTAAAAGGTTGGTATTTCAGTTAAGAATGAAATGATGATTTGGCGGACATGTCAACAATATGGGATATCAAATGCTAAGGAGAAGTAGAATCCTGAGAAAGAATACCAAAACCTAATTCCTTGCTGAGATTAACGATAATGACCCATACTGAAAAGATACGACGTTGGACTAATTTAAAGACATTGGGCAATTTACTTTATACTTAATCCATGGTCAAAGTTCTAGTTTCATATTGGTCAATTAGCCCTACCCAAACAAATCTCTATTGGTTGATCAAAGAGTGAAACCATGTGTCAATCAGCTTCATATGCAGAGCCAAGATGAAGCATCCTTTAGGTAGCCTATTGGCCATGCAATATGAGCCATGTAGAGGGATGATGAGGCCACTAGGGCCACTAGACAGATAATATTCAATTCGGACTGAACACTTTGTAAGATTTTATAATTAATTTATCTCAATCGTATAATCCATTATGTATTAGATCCTTTTCTTAAATATTATCCGCTAATAAGTAACAATCAAAGCCAAAACATGGTATTATGAGAAAATGAGAATGTTCCTTCGAAGGAATCATCAACGATTGTTGGGGCTAGAGCTTTGTCAAAGCTTTCAATCGCAAGATGCTCACTTGATAAACACAGCTTTAACGTTCTCTCTAAATGTTCAGAGGTGACCTGATCCATTGTTGAAGACATCTACCAAGGTGGTGATTAACAACCCGATTCTGTGGTTAAGCTCATTCAGATCTGAAGAAAGGAATGTTAACCGGAACTGCAATCCTGCACCCACACATAGGGGCCACGAAATGGCCACCTTGCTCCCCTTTGTATGTCTCGACACATGCTTTCATTGGCCTCATGCTGGCAGAGGGACTAGACAACTAAGTAACATTCTCTCTCCCTTCTTAATAGCTTTGAATCATGATTTGACCACATTATGTACTCGTCGTATTGAGCTGAAAATTTACAAATGAGATGGGTATAAGATCCTCTATAACTTGAACCTGACCATGTTCACTATTTCTTGCTACATGGAAACTGGTGAACTGTACAAAGTTCACCTACCTTGGTAACATTAGGGTTTCCCAGTAAATATTAAAAAAAAAAAAAATTTTAAAATTCCATGTTGTCAAAATTTGGATAGGGACTTCCCTAGCGCGTGGTTAGAGCAATGAGGAAGAACTCGGGTACATGACGTCAGAAAATAACAATGGTTTTTTTTTTTGGATCAGTATGACAGACATTTTCTGCTTAACCCTATCTTTCGTGTAAAGGCTAACAACATTTTAATCAATTGGGTCAAAACTATTGCCTATAAGGCAATGACTAGGAAAACTCTGATCAAAGATACCAATGCTATGCACACAACTTACTTTGATGTTTAGTTTTTTTATATTTTCTTTTTCCCAAAAAAAAACTTCCGTAGCACATGGCAGAAAATTGAGCTGCATCAAAGAACTAGATATAACAGAATTCCTTAAGCTTGTTTTGAAACAATACACATTGAACTTCGAAACTTTTGACACACAGAAACCTTATCATTATATTAGGCTCAAGTGGTGCCTACCTTTACATGTTTTAGAGTTTTGATCATAAAACGATTTCTTGAATCATAAAACCAAGCAAAAAACTTAGAACTAACAATTTTCAGTTCTTTTTCTTCTATACAATCCAAAAAATATGACCAATGGCAGCTTAGAAGAGTCATAAGTATAAGCTGCACAAAACATACAGATGTTGAGATGTATTATTAACTGTAGCTGGGTTTCATGCTCAAAAGTGATGCAGAAATGGGCCACGTCTGAATAAATCTAACCCAAGCAGTCACTGGGAAACCGTTCTGGAGCGATACAATGAATTTGATTCTCCTCGGGCCATTGTCGTTGAGGGCATGTGCATAGTATTGCTGAGAATAAAAAACTCCAACAATGTAAAAGGAGTCTTCTTATCGACAATTCGACACAAGGCAACATATACAATACATATTATTGCCAAACACTGTATAATCTAACGCCAGAATTTATCAAATCACAAGGAGAAGTTAAATGCATACTGAATCTCCGGTTCACGGATTTCTAAGGGCTGCTAACCTCTTCTCAAGCTCATCCACACCGGAACTGCATGACAAGAAATACATTAAAGATAAACCTGAGTAAAATTCAAGGATGATAGAAACTTGATAAGTACCATAGACCAGTCAGCGAAGCTTACGAGGATGATCAGTACATTAATTTTTTTAGTAGAAGATAAGGAAACAGCCAAAAGGGTTGTAATAGGATGACGAAAATTACAAAGCAATGCAAATAAAGCACTTAACCCCAGCAACCAGAATCACCGGCAATAACCCAGTAAGCTAACCATGATCACAGTATTAGGATTCATGAAGCAATTAAATGCACTTTCAAAACAGGATTAGAGTCTTGTTAATATCCATTTTTTTAGGGGCTCTGTATTGTACGTACCTATCTATGAAAATTGTTAACAGTAAAAGAGCATACAGTGAAACTCATCAGCATGTAGATAAGACAAGAAAATGCTCGAACACCAATTAATGATCCGAAATGGCTCCATGGAGTAGTTGAACATGGATATTGACAAATCGAGGTGCACTACAATACTATTCCAAAAGGAATCAGCGTCCACCAAATGCTGACACCAGCTTCTCTCCCCCTAAACCTCCATTCTCAAAACCACATTTCCCAATGTTTTAAACTGAAAAACTACATCAAAAAGTTCCTCCCTTTTCCCTGGGCCTCAGTTCCCCACCCATCAGCACCGTGCACCCTCATGGACTAAAGTGGTTTAAGAATACGTTTAATAATAGATAAACAAATTGTATGCCCAACAATATTAAACTATTTGAAAATGTTTCTTCAGACATGCCTAGAATATGTCAACAATTGTGCGATACCCTTTTTGCCGTGAGTATAGCAAAATAACAAGAGTTGTGCATGTACACTTGGTTGGTCTATGTAAGTGTGTTGTGAGTGTGGTGTCAAACAAGTAATAGTACACATACATATGTAGTTAAGTACTTGGTCTGAAGAATGATGGGCCTATAGTCCTGGTGTAGATAAACCAATACTTCTCTAATTAGTATCTAATCTTTAATTGCATAATCTATGGACCAAGGATCTGATTTACTGCACCACAACCATGAGGTCACATGTTGAATCCAAGCTTAGCCACCCAAAGAAATAATGGACTGCATAGATCCTCAATTTGCTGCCAGACTAGTTTGGCATTAGTTGTTGTTGATTAATTAGTATTCATATTTATGCATCTCATCTCAGATTTTAGCAGGCTATCAGTCAACACATTTTCCTACAATTTTTTTCAATATGTAACAGTTTGTAGAAATTCTAAAATCATCTTGCAGTGACGAAAAATTCATTATTCACAACCTGCACATAATAGAATGTTTAACATACTTCCAGGAAGAAGCCAAAAGAAAATGTATAAACTCAACATACCTCCCAACATCCTCAACCTTCTTTCCTGCAACTCTCCCTTTGGGAGCTGCTGATAACTGTTGACAGGTCCAGGACAACCCACATAAGCTTAACAGTTTACAGAATAGAATGTATCGACAGAAAATGACAAGAGAACAGCACAGCACAGGACAGCATATTAATAGTACTACTAACCTGTGATGCAACATCAACACCAATTTCATCTAGCACCTGCAGGGGGAAAAGAGAAAAAACAAAAAAAAAACAAAAAGAAACAGGGCAAAAGAGAGTAAAAGTGAGAAGAAGTCGGAATAAAGGCACACAAACACATTAGGACAAAAGATACTGAAAGAAACACTCAGTTGGAAGCCATGCTTTACTGCACTGTTAATATGCTCATGCTGGAATACAAACAAGCAAGCTCTTGATAACCATACCCATTATACCTAAGTTGCTATAGATCTAAACCAGATAGATGGACATGTTTAATTCTTATTCCAACCTTTGACCTTTCTTCTTCTTTTTTTTCTTTTTTTAATTGATAAATTAACCTTTTTCTTTTTTACACGTCAATCTTTTAGCTCTAAGCTGGAACTAAGATACTCCACTTAGGCCCTGTTTTAAGCCATGCCCCACATCCAAGAGGGTACCTCCAGATATAGAAGACACCCAGATGATGTCTACTAAGAATTATGAAGTACACCTCAATTATAGAAGACCAACAGATCCAAATATTTTTCCCATAATGGGACCAAGCAAAGGAAGTTGCAGGTCCTACCTGATTTGTTAGCTCCTCGGTTTCATCTTCAGCCTCATCATTGTCCAAGGCATCATCTATCGTATCTGACATCATTTCAGTCTGCACACAGGAGGTATTAGAGTGGGAATCACAAGTTTGCAAGCCAAGCAGCAAGATATACTTCCAACCGCAAACCAACAAACATAATTTTACCGTCATGTCCATTTGTGCGGATTGCTTCTGGAATTCTTGCATCACCTTCATCTGCTTTGCAGGTGTGAGTTGCTGCAAATGGAAACAATACAGTAAGCAGAAAAACCAGACAGATAAAAGAAGCAAAAGAAAAATGCAAATCAACAGATTATGTTAGGTCCCATCAAATATGAAAATTGACACATTAAAAGAATATCAAGTGAAAAGGGCCAAGGAAGCATATTTATTGCCAGACCTTATTCATAGCTGCCATTGCATTACTTGCACCCTTAATCCCAGCAGCAACTGATGTGTTAGCATGCACTGCCTACATATGGGGACAAAAAGTGTTAAGATGGCAATGCATGACCCAAAAAAAAAAAAAAAAATGAATGAACGGAAGAACAAATCCTTTAAGATGGATTCTGTAATGCACCTGTGTGTGAATTGCGATTCCTCGCATTTGAGCTCGACTACTCTGCAACTTGGCAATTTGCTGCCTCAGCCTGACAAGCTGACGGGCAAGAATTTTAGTTGCTGCCTGCAAAATACCAAAAATCAAATAAAATAGACAATAAAACAAAATTTGCAATAGGACACAATCGGAAAATTTTTCAATCACTTTAGCATTGCCAACAATAGTTGGGATATATCAAGTCTCCTTTTGTTTGAAAACAAACTAGGGAATGAACACTAAGAAGCTACCTCATTTCCCGTTTTGGCAGTCTTCTTTATCTCGGCAAGAAGTTTCTTTTCCTGTCACAATGGTGGCCCAAGTTAAATCTAGAATCAATTTGAAAATAGAAACATCATTTAAAAGTTCTTCACATACTTCTAATTGCAATGTGCCAATCTCCCTCTCGATACCTGAAACCAAGAGAAATATCCAAACAACAAAATGGTATAAGTGTTAAATCAGCCTCAAACTCCAATAACAGAGACATGTTTCTAAAAGGTCACTCAACCACAGAGGAAAATTCACTTCATTTCCTCCATAAATATGTCTTGTAGATGGAAAGTGTCAACAAAATACAACAAATCTGAAACAGAATTAAAGATACAGACAACATCAATGAACTGCCACCGTGGCCTGTCAGATGTAACTCACATTTTTCTGTTTTCCTGCATACAATATCCTATCAATTTTTAGGCATGTGAGGTTCTGTACTTTAAAATAAAGGGTTTTGTTTTCTATGAGAAGCAATCAACTGACATATGGTGATAAATAATCACCAAAAAGAGGTCTAAATTCCAATAAGCTGCCACCGTGGCCTATCTGACAAGACATAACTCACATGTTTTATTTTCCTGCATACAACATCCTATCAATTTTTAGGCATGTGAGGTTCTGTACTTCAAATTAAAGGGTCTTGTTTTTCTATGAGAAGCAATCAACTGACAAATGGCAATACATAATCACCAAAAAGGGAAAAATTTTAGACCCCCTTTAAAGTTAATAAATGAAGATCATTCATTTAAATGACCAAGTGGTCATGGGTTTGAGCCAGGAAACAACCTGGTAAGATTGATTGGCCTACCCTTGTCAGTCCTTCTCCAAGTATCACCACACATGGCTCATCCACGTGGAAGCATTCCACCAAGTCGGGGATATGCCAAGCTCCTTCCGTCTTACAAGAACACACTAGGCTTCAAGCATACAGACATGGTGATCCAGGAGGTTGACTTTCAGAATCCTAGGCCCCCCCAAGTTTCCATAACTTTAGCAAGGAAGGGCCTAGCCTTTTCATACTCAAACATCTCATTCTAATGGGTATCAAGTTCCACCAAATCTTCAAAAAATCAGAGGCCAAGAAACTGACAGGCGAAAGCTGTACCAAGAACCTTATCCAATTGTGTAGATTTTACCACTGAAGTTTTTTGTACTACTTCTGGAGTCGTATACTTTTACATTACCCAATGTTACAGATCTGTTCTGCCTTCACCAGTATCCAGTATATTTTTTGTTTTTTGAAACAATTTAACTGACAAAGATTTTAGGCACCACTGCCAACAGAGAGATTTTTTTCTTTTCAATGATAACTACTGAGGGACAAAATTCTGCACGATCAACATCCAACTTTCTCACTAACATATTCATGATTTGCAGCAATCATCATAAAAAGTTGGTCCCTGAAGTTAACTGCAGTTTATCCAATGGGAAACAAGAATTGGAAGAAGAAACAAAAAATTTCCTTCAAGCAAGCGCAGTCACTTAATCACTCTATTTCTTCCCTTAGTGCAACGAACTTCAAAGTTACTCCACAGAGTCATAGAATACTCATTAAAGGACACCACTAACACTTGGCAACAATTGCAAAGTAACCATCTGGAACCCTCTCGACATTCTTTAAGGAACATGAAATAGGAACTAATTCTTCAACGCTAAGAGACGAGAGTGTCCCTGAGGTTCCTTTTTTTTTTTTTTTTGGTGAAATGTGTCCCTGAGGTTCAAACCATATCAAGCTAAGACTCTTCTAGCAGACAATTCCCAAGTAGATCACCACACAAAATTAATCTATTGCAAATAAAACTCCAATACCATTGTTATCCATAATCAGATAAGAATTTTCCTATCATGATTACTGCACTTCTTGCAAACCACTCACTCTATATGCAGGACACCGCACAATTCTGACAGAATTAAGAACCAACCTTAACCCATTTAGAGAAAGGAGACCATGATTACTCAAAGTGAGTGTAATTACCACAACAAAATCTTGCAAAAATGAAGGATTGTACATGATAAGTCTAACAAAGCCTAGTCTTCCATTATTTTCTAATCCTTTACAGTAACTTGATAGGAAAAATTTTACCTCTTGTGGCATGGGACATTTCCTTCTTACTCTCACGAAGCGCATCTGCAAACAAAAAGCAAAATAATGAAGTAGAAGAGGGAGAGAGGAACACAATCATATATAAATAAATGCAAATTCAAAGAGTAAAATTAATGAAAATGATCAGATAAACCACCAGAAACCAAAAAAAGAGCAATTTTAAGCAAAAAAAAAAATCAACCGAACCGTGATTGAGACATTAAATATGCAAAACACCAGACGGAAATAAATGAAATTGAGTAGCAAAAAATATAATGTTGGAGACATTTCAAATTACTTCACAGATAATGGAGCAGAAATGACCAAAAAAAAACTAGGGCACAAACCTCTCGCTGTAGGTTTTTTCGCGAATATGTTCATTGTCGATCAAAACGATCCCTGCAATAGATGGGAGCTTCCAATAGAGTCGAAACTGGAGGGGAAGATCGAATTTTGCAATATTTTTAACGGGTGGATTGCAAATATAAAGGTAGTCGACTCTGTCTTGCAACTTGCAAGTTCGAGGAAACCACTTATCGCGGACTCACGCCAGGACCCGTGAGGATAACGCGGTTTTTTAATTATATATTTATACCTTTTGGTTTTAATAATAATTTCCCTAGCACTCAGAAATAAATTTTTAGTGCAAAAATCAAAACAAACTATTTCTCGCGTCTAAACCGTGTCTTTTTCTCATCACCTGCGCTACTTGGCTGAGTTACGCACCCACATCCAATCGAATAACTAGAAAAGGGATAAAGTTTTCCTTGACTACAAGGCGAAGTTCATGGTGTGATCCAAGGTCCGAGAATCCCACACTCTCTCCTTCCCCCTCTCCATGCCTACATGAATAGATTCACATTCACCATGAGTGTAGGGAAACTCTATCCTTTAAAAAATATTCATTAAATATTTATAAATAATGCAATGGCATGGACTTATTATTTACGATGATCCCCCACCATTTATTTACAAAGACTCACGTTTCCAAGTTAGATGATGCACCCATGACCCATACGTATAGCATATGACACTTTTTTTTTTCTCTAATCATATGACAATAATTTGTAATTTTATACTTTTTTTTATTTGATAGATATAGTAAATAAAAAATAATAATAATAATAATTATAAATTACATTTAGATGGTTTTTTGACGATGGTTATGCCAAAGATGAATAATCTATGATTTGTTTCTCATGTGGGTATTCATGGATGCTAATCATGTGACGAAATATGAGAGTAAAAGGAAATAAGTACAACCCATAAGTTAGGAAAATCCTAACAAAATGGGGTCGACTACATGGATTCTTGCCTTCTAATAAATTCTATCCAAGGTCATAGTGGGCACAAGACCAAAGCTATGCATGTGCTTCGTCTATTATAAAAAAAGAGAGATTAGTGAAGGTGGGATTTGATGCCAATTCATTGCAATTAAAAACGAATGACCTTATCAACTATGTTAATCGACACTTTTCATGATTTGGTAAGGTTGGATCATTTAAGTTATGTTGTCCTCAATGCAACCCTCGTTCAAAATTCATAATGAATTCTTGAGATAAAGAAGTTTTTTTTTTAATGCAATTAATTGTAGTTGGCATGACCTTGCCAAACTATCTAATGTAATGTTTCAACATTCAACACTCATGTTAAATGCAGCCAATTGACAGGGAATTTTAGATGTTTTCATGAATTAATATTTGTGAATCATTTAGTATAAAAAAATATAATTATTATAAATTATTGGATTTTCATAAAATCAAACGAGGTGTAAAGCATGGGATTTTTTAACTAGGTGGCATTGTTTTGACTATCAAATTGATCCACATCACATTTACACCTATTTTTAAAATCACACTTGTATTATAACATGGAAGCGGAATAATTATTATGACACTTCACAAATACCCTTGATGAGAACATTGTAAAACATTGTGAGACATGGAAGTCCATTCCACATCTTTTTCTATATAACTTATCTATAATTTTATAACGTAAGTTACACATTGACAATCTTTAGTTGGGTATAAGCATGTGTGTTTTGATTTGAAAATTTTCAACTTAAACATGACCATTTATCTCATAAATGTGATGGGATTCCACTACCTATGAGAAGAAAACCTCCAAGATCAGCAATAATCAATCATACTCGATCACAAATAAGTTAAAAATTGTTCATAGTTCTAAAAGCTACACAACTAACAAAAAAGACCATTTCGTTAGTAGGCCTTAGCCAAAATCTAGTGTTGGAGATGATATCGCAAACATCTAAAAAACAGGGGATTACGCTCAATGTTATGTAAATTTATATACTCTCTCTTACTGTTGTAGATATGTACTTTGTCCTCTCTTAATGTTTCTTTTTTTTCTTTGCATTCAAAAATAAAATAAAAACCAACCTAAGGCTCTCTTTGGTTTGATTTCTATTTGTATTTATCTGACCTATTTCTATTTTTATAGTTATTTGGTATGATTTATAATGCTTATTTTTATTTATTATAAATTAAAATAAGGGTAATTTATAGTGCCACCCCTTAGAGAATGCCATTATTATAAGAACACCCCCTATGGAATATCAAATTAGACTCAGACCCCCTGTCGTCAGTCGCTATTATGCAATATACCTTATATGCTGATGTTAATCACTATATTTTTTTTAAAATACCAAAATGCCCTTATTAAATGTGAAGTACCTAAACTACCCATCTAAAAGTCCCCATCCCCAAATTGATAGATACTATATGCTTTGACCTTGATACCTTCACGTTCGGAGTACCGATGATCGTCAGAGCACCTGTGATCAATCACTATTATATGTTGTGGTTGCAGAAAAGCCCAAACACCTTCATTGTCACCTTCTTCTTCTTCTTTGCTTCCGTCTGTATCTCTCTCACTGGAATTTGAGAGTGCTTATGAGTTGAGAAAATCAAGGGTTTGGCATCGTGTTGGACTTGAACAATGAAGGTTTTGGGCTTCTCTACAACTGAAACAAAGATACGAAGGGAAGCAAAGAAGAAGAAGAAGAAGAAGAAGAAGAAGGTGGTAAGGGTGAAAGAGATAAGAAGAAAATGGGGAGGAATGTGAGGCAAAGAGTGTGCCATTAGAGTAGAGAAAGAGAGTGAGTGAGTGAGAGGGAGTAGCAGAGAGCATTGCTCTCCAACACAGTGCCAATGCGTCATCTATAAAAAGAGAAGAGGGTGGAGTATACTACTTTTCCAAGACAGATGGAAATTAATAAAGGAACAAACCTCTTTTGGTGCAAAGTTATGATAATGGATGACCAAGACCAGATCATTCATGGATGGCAATTTACAAAATCGGAAAGGAGAGTCTGTGTAATAAATCTTCTCATATGAGGTACCGTGCCACTAGAGTCACCACTCACTGGCCAATGCACTCCACAGTCAAAAAGAGGGTATGGTTGCACATATCGATGTGTTTGTGCCTCTATTGTCTTCTTCGTCTCCGTGGGTGAAGGAGTTAGTGTGATTGATCTTCTTCTCCTTTCTCTTTCTATTATCCTTTTGTCAGAGACCATACCAAAGAAAAGATCGATCGATCGATCGATCGGTCTGACCTCTACTATCTTATCTATGTGTTTGTTTGGCTTTACACAGTCGAAGCGTGAGATCCTCTTTCCCTCTTTTTGTCAACTCAATTCGACGCAAGGGAAGCTGGCTCTTCACTTCCCCCCTTCCTCCCAAAAATCTCAATCGTATTTTGGTATAGGAAAATTTATAGTTCAACCCCATCCTTACCCTTTCCCTTTATCCTCCAATTTTACAAGACTACCAATCGAGAGTTGGGACTTGACTCTTGTCCAGAGAGAGAGAGAGAGAGAGAGAGAGAGAGAGAATAAGCAGAGAAGAAGAAGAGGAACTCAGGAGAAGAAAAGAGAGAGAGAAAGACGAAAAGAATTTACAAATAAGAAAGAAAGAAAGACAAGAGCTGTGTGGTGACTGTGGTCTGGTCACCATTATCCATCTAGTGGTAACTCTGGTAAGTGGTAACTGCTAACTCCTGCAATCGGAATCCTAGAGGTCTTGCGCTTCACGACATACTCGAATTTTGATAAAATCCCTTTGATGGCCTCAACAAGCCTCGACAATATCTTCGTCGCTTGGACACGAATACGGCCGACTTGGACCCGACCATCTCCTCGACGGCAAGAGGTCGGACAGGGCTTCGTACTTGGTCAGTGAATAGGGTATATTGGTCATTTTAACTCCTAACTGTTAAGTGACTGATGACAGGGGGTATGAGTTTAATTTGGTATAACATATAGGGTTTTCTTATAACAATGGTATTCTTTAGGTGGTGGCGTTGTAAATTACCCTTCAAATAAATCACAAATAAAAAATCACTGAAGAGCAATTTGTGATTCGTGGCCATAAACAAGTTTTTTGATTTATGCGCTATCTTCTAATGAGCAAGTGTTTGTAACTGCTTCAAATCAGGGGTAAATAGGTAATTTCCTTTATTTTGATATAATCCTTATGTTTCATCATCCTCTTTACTATTTTTCATGAGAGAGAGGGGTCAGGTCGAAGCAGAAGTTCTCACAGTCCTCTGTTATTCTTTTCTAAAGCTGTGCTCACTGTCATCGATTCCCACCACCATTAGCGATTTCTGTCACTATAATTTTGTTGCATAAATTATCAATCAATAGATGGAGTTTACCTACTCTGGTGAGGGGAGATGCTTCTGAAAATGACCTTGGGTTTGTCCAGGGTTCATGTTTAGGACTCGTGGTTTGCCAGTCCACAATATTTCATCTATGTCTACTCGCCATTTAGTAGAGTTTTGTGTAATGATTTATCTACGTTGTAGGGGTGGGGATTCCTTGCCTAAATAGTGTTGCATTTACAATCAAATTTGATATTTTATCATTGTTGCTGGATGGATATTAAATGACGACCTTCAAAATAAGAAAATATACTAAATATGAATAAGAGATAGAATGATTAGTATTTGCTGTGTAACCAATTTTCTCATTTGTAAACTTGCCAAGTATATTAGTGTGCTTTCAAAATTTTTTATGAATCTCTAGCTGTCATGGTGAAACAAGAATTCCAATTGTGTTGTACGAGCTATTTACAAGCGACACTCATAACCAATATATCTTAAATTCTACTTATTATGTCATTTATTATATGCAATTTACAATGTTAATGATTTGCCTGAATCATTAATGAATTTAGGTGGAGCCACTTGAAACGTGAAAATTAAAACGGTAACAAAACTTAATATGATCACACAATTAAAGTTTGGTTTGATGTTTTATCAATGTATTGACCTATAAATATTGATGCTATCATATCCTAATGCTAACCTTTAAGATTGATGCTGTCATAATAATATTGAATCCAAACAATATACATGAAATGGAAAATATTAGCAAAACAGGGGGAACTATATTTAAGGTTATCCCAGTAGTATGAAATATACAGTTCATAACCTTATACCTGGGCGAATACCGCATCTTGATTTTATCGACCTTTTCGATAATATAGCGATATTCAAACAAGAAACAATCAACTCTTGATTATTTAAATGGTTGGCGAATCAATTTTTTTTTAAAGGTTTTGAAAAAGGTAAAAATGCCCATCACTATGCTCAAATTAAGATATTGCTCGTGCAATATTGGGATTCGCTTCTGAATGGTATGAGTATTACACTTTTACATGGCCATGTGATACGACAAACCCATGATGGTAATACTTCCTTTGAAAGAAACAAAACAAAATTGTAAAAAAGTATTCCCATTTAGTAATAAATGAAACTACTATAATAATAAAGTTCGAAGAAGAAAGAAACAAAAAATAAAATGTTGAAGGTTGATATTTTTTTATTATTAATGTAAGATTTTAAAGAATGTTTGTACTATAAATTTAATTTCAATAATCATGTTATTACGTAGAGATGATCAAGACAAAAAAAAAAAAAAAAAAAAAAATTACACCTACTTGTAGAAAATCACACACACTCTTGTCTTTTTAAGTTTCAAATAAAGGGGGAAGAGAGAGAGAGAGAGAGAGAGAGAGAGAGAGAGAGAGAGAGAGAGAGAGAGAGAAGTATGACTTCGCCTTTCGATAATATCTACGTGGTGGCGAATACCGTATAAATTTACGTATTCCTATAGTATGTGAGCCATCGCTCGAGCAGTTTCAGTAGTTGTTATATACTGTTTTAGTGTCACCTGTTTCTGATGGGTATTTCATCTCTCCTCTGCTCCCTGGTTACAAGGGTTTCGAGGTCCTAATTATCCGCAAATAAACGGCAAGAGCCCTGTGATATCGCATCCGATCTCTGAAAAACTTTCTCAGGTTTTCATCATCTTCTTCTCCTTCTCGATTCATCTTTGTTAATTCTTCTCGCTGTTTCAAACAAAAGAATTCAAGCTCCGGTTTTTTTTTTTTGGTTATATAAATGTGAAGGCATCATAGAAAAATCGTAGATGAAGGTTTTTCCGAAGCTGTGAAGATCTAAGGTTCTTTGTAGTGTTGGAGTTGATTGTCTATCGTTTCGAAGCATTGTTCGGGTAAGAATTTGAGTCGTGGATGCTGATATCTTACGGGCGATGAAGCAAAAATGTTTGAATTGTCTGGAGATATGGTGATGTGTATGGTTTTCACGTGTTGTTGCTGAAGTCGAGAATAAAGTTCAGCTTTTTTTGATTTGCAGACTTCTGCATTTTTAATTTTGAAAGGTGGTGGTGGTGAGATCTAGGGTTTGGGTTACCGGTTTTTGGTGTGTATGAGATAAATTTTGTTACGATGGATATGGAACTCGTCGGGGATGTCGCTTCCCTCGACCCCGAATTGTTACAGCTACCGGAGGTGTCTCCTTTGGCGCTTAAATCGAACCCTAACATTGCCGAAGAATTATTCTCACAGTGGCTTTCACTTCCAGACACATGTCGACTGGTAAATTCCTTGGCATCATTTGTAGATAAAGAATTTCAACGCATCTTTGTCGTTTTTGGGTCTTTTAGGATGTTCTGTGTAATGCCTTCATTTTCATGTGGTGCTTAAGTTATAGATTCTGGATAGTCTCTATTCTCTCTCAATTTGCCTTTGTATATCCTCTTAGATTGACTTATACTATATTGACTACTATTCGTGATGAGATGAATTGATTCAATTTGAAATACCCTGGCGATGAGTGCGTGGTCAAACTGTGACTATGTTAATGAATTTGAAAAGTGTAATGACATCCCATAAAAAAAATGCATCTTTGTCGTTTTTGGGTCTTTTAGGATGGTCTGTGCAATGCCTTCATTTTCATGTGGTGCTTAAGTTATAGATTCTGGATAGTCTATTCTCTCTCAGTTTGCATTTGTATATCCTCTTAGATTGACTTATGCTATATTGACTACTATTCGTGATGAGATGAATTGATACACTGGCGATGAGTGTGTGGTCAAACTGTGACTATGTTAATGAATTTGAAAAGTGTAATGACATCCTGTAAAAAAAGATATCTCATGGTTCCTATCGTTGGCCTAGTGTTGGCAGCACATATTTCCACTGGATTGAAGAATTGTTTGATAGAATGAATTTTCCCGACCACGGTGAATCCAATCTGCGCCCTCCTTTCTTTTGCCTGGGACACCCTTAAACATTCAATGACGTTGGGCCCCGGGGTGATACTTCGGAAAGAAAGCCTACTGGTTTGGTTGATCTGGTTGTCCCCCCGGTTCATCTCTCCATAGACCATTAATCCATTAAATGCAAGGCTTGTCTGTTGATGGACGGATGAGATGTATCATTTTTCTGGTGTTCACTAAAATTCCAACATGTTCTTCCTAGCTGCCCCTAGTGACAATAAGGTGCTCCTTCCATTTCTACAAAGGAATCCAGTTGCTCACTCTTACTTTGCTTGGAAGTCTTGACATTTCACTTGAGAGCATACACCTGCCCTACTTCTTCATATCCCGTGTGATGCGGTGCATTCTTCTACTGGTCACCCTTACTGAACGCTGCTGAAAAATTCATTGAAGGAGACTGATCTGAAAATCCTTCAGTTATCACAACTTGGGAAACGATATGGAGTTTATTTTTTCCTTGATTGATACAATATGAAGCATATGGTATAGAGAAAAAGAGAGGAAAACCATTCTTCTATCTCCTGATAGTTCCATTTGACACCACATGGTATGGGGTTGGGTTGCGATTGATTCAGTAAAATCTGAGCTGGGATGCCAACTTAAGCCAGACGGATAAAGCTACTCGGAGCCTGGAAATTGTGCTGGTTGATGTGTGTAGATGGGTGGGTTTGTAGGTTGAAAAAGGGTTTTCCATTCAACATTTGGAAACATTCCTATTGCTGGGACTGTAAAAGTCATTAGAGTTATGATGTTGTAGAAATTTGAAATTTTCTGCCAAAAACTGCTATAAAGGTTTGGTGGGCCTGATGATCTGGTCTGAGGTGTCAGGATTCTTATACTTCACCCAACACCACCTGTTTGATCGTGTTGGAAGTTGGGAAAGACAATTGATCCTAACCCCTTTTATTTCTGAACCCTTAAAATTCGTAGGTATGGCCTTGAGTGGGGTGCATTTGATTCATTTAACTGACTCCAATGAGTTGGGATGTTGTGCTTAGTTAAGCAAGCATGAAATATTGTCTGGAAATGCATCATTACACAGCACAGAAGGTGGCTTCTGATTGATTCGGTAAAATCTGAGCTGGGATGCCAACTTAAGCCAGACGGATAAAGCTACTTGGAGCCTGGAAATTATACTCTTTGATGTGTCATGTGTGTAGATGGGTGGGTTTGTAGGTTGAAAAAAGGGGTTTCCATTCAACATTTGGAAACATTTCAATTGATGGGATTGTAAAAGTCATTAGAGTTATGATGTTGTAGAAGTTTCAAATTTTCTGCCAAAAACTGCTATAAAGGTTTGGTGGGCCTGATGATCTGGTCTGAGGTGTCAGGATTCTTATACTTCACCCAATACCTATTCGATCGTGTTGGAAGTCGGGATAGACACTTGATCCTAACCCCTTTTATTTCTGAGCCCTTAAAATTTGTAGGTATGGCCTTGAGTGGGGTGCAATTGATTCATTTAACTGACTCCAATGAGTTGGGATGTTGTGCTTAGTGAAGCAAGCATGGAATATTGTCTGGAAATGCATCATTACACAGCACAGAAGGTGGCTTCTGATTTATAAGGTGAATATTGATATTTTAAGTGTTTCCAAGAATGGAATTTTTGTCCGATTTGTCATTGATGAAGTGAAACACTATGGGTATGTTTGATTTTGTTTCCAGAAATGTGTTTTTCTGTTTTTCGATGCTTGAAAACGGAAAAACACCCCAAAAATCGTTTGATTTTTCTGTTTCGTTTCACTTTGTTTTCGAAATAGAAATAGAAATTTATTTTCTATGAATGGGGAAACAAGTCAGACTTATTTTTCTGTTTCTAGAAACTAGTGGGAAGGACAAAAATTGTGAAAGATCAGATACTTCACTCGACCTATCCCAACCCCAACCCCAACCCCAACCCCAACCCATTGTTGAAACTTCTTGCTATTCAGAAGTGGCAACTCCAACCCGGTTGTGGGAAGCTCATAGTTCTGGACTACCTTCATCCTTCTGAAGCTCATCTCCACGAAGCATATCTGCAACTCCAATGTCGTGCCTTCACTCGTATCTTGAACCCGACTACAGTTTGAAAATGTTTTGGGAAACAGAAAAATCAAACACCTTTTTGCAATTCAAAAAATTGTTTCTTAGCACAGGAACGGAAAAAATCGTTTCCGATGTTTCTAGACACAGAAACAATAGAAACAAAATCAAACCCAAGCCCTTTGTGACATGTAGGGTCGGTGTAGAAAACTTATTTTCTTTATGTATGTTGAAGGAGGCATTGAGGTTAATGGCAAAAAATTGAAATTAAAATTATTATTATTATTATTATTATTATTATTTTTTTAAATGAGGTGGAATACTTATTTAATGATCTTCTTAGGCTGCGTTTGGTAACCTTTCGTGGCAAAAACAGAAATTTCAGTTTCTGTGTCAAAATGCTTTTTTTTTTTTGAACGAAACTGGAACGATGGAACTACCTTTTGTCGTTCTGTCAATTCTCGTTTCTAGCATT
>NW_024870493.1:215326-219912 GCF_013358625.1 Macadamia integrifolia
TTTTCACTTTTTATAAAAAAAAAAAATGAAACACGCCATAAATGCACCAAACGCTTTATTCCGTTTTTTCGTTCCCATAGAACGAAAAACTCCAGAAATGTTTTTTTGGAACGTTACCAAAGCAGCCTTACTCTCTAATCTTAGTGTAGCTGAAATGAGGATATTGAGATGGATGAGTGATAAAACTTGAAAAGATGAAATAATTGACAAGTTAGAGCTAGGTTCGGAGTACCTCTGATACATGATAAGTGTAGAAAGTCATTTGAGGTGGCATGAACATGAGCAACTGAGACCTTTTGAATGCACTAGATACTGTTAAGGAGGATTCATATGATTAAGATTGGAGGTGCTAAAAGAGAGACGAGTAGGCCTAAAATGACTCTAGGAGAAGGGGTGAGGAAAGAAATGATAGAATGAGGGGCAGGCCTAAAATGACTCTAGGTGAAGAGGTAAAGTTGGATTGGAGAAAGGGGATCCATGTAGCAAAACCCATTTAGTTGGTATGTGGTTGAGTTGAGTTGATTAACATGTTGAGAGGCTCTTGGTTCCATTGGTTCTATACCTCCGAAATGTTGAATTTGTTCCACATATGTAATTCCTCACACCTCTTTATTCCGTATTTTCTAGTTTTATTTTCTATGCATTTCTTACATGTACATTTCAGTTTCTTCCTGTCTATATTGCATGGATTTGGATGATAGCAGTAGAACCTTGCCTGGTATGGACTTGAAAATAGGATTTGTGGGTTCCATATTATATTAACATAATGTAGAAGAACTTAGATTGCTGGCAAACATATATTGGGTTGGACATCAAAATGGTTTGATGGTCCCTTCTAATAATTTACTGGATGAAGGTGAACCATTATAGTTGTGATAGGATGTTGATTCTGTTGTTTGGAAATTTTCTGAATAACAAATTTCTCTTCCTTGCAACTTTGATGCAGGTAAAGTCTTTGCTTGATGATGCAAAGACAGGTGCTTCAATAAATGTCCCTGGTAACTCAACAACAGCAAATGCCACTGCAAGCAATTCATTGCCTTCGATGTTCCCTGCTGGCAGTGCACCTCCGCTTTCACCGAGAAGTACTGCTGGTTCTCCTCGTGTTATGAAACAGAGAGTTGGACCTTCATCTTTAGGTTCTCCTCTAAAAGTTCTCAGTGAACCAGTGAAGGAAGTCATTCCTCAAGTAATGATTAGCTTCTGATTATTTTACATTGTTATATGTTGATGATAAGTGCTTCCATATTTTTCTCCTGACAATATCGGTTGCTTCTATGCTTACATCTACAAAGTTTCCAAATCATGATGTTTGAAAATGGATATTTATATAGAACACCTAAATTGCCTGCAGTTTTACTTTCAAAATGGCCGTCCTCCACCAAATGACCTGAAACAGCAGATTTTGTCCAGAATCAATCAATTTTTCTATGGTCACATGAACGGGCTGCAAGTTAATGGTGAGTTGCACATTTTTATGCTCTATCATGACTGCTTTTGTCCATCTTTTGGTTATTTTTTATAAAGTAACAAAATCTTATTGATTGCATGGCCAAGAAAGCTTTACATCCTTTGAAAATTACATAAATATACAGAACAAAACAAGAAATACATATCCCACCCCACCAGAACCTTTTTATTATCATTATTATCATTATTATCCTCACATCATATGCTAGTTCTTGCCCATTGTTTATAAACTCCCTCTCCACCTGATTCAAGCTAGAGCATCTGCCAAGGATTTGGAACTTTGGGACACCAGTAAAATGATGTTCCCTCATTGCATAAGACATAGCTCTCTGCATCTTCCAAGGACTTCTCTATTACTCGATAGCTGATGTATAACCACTATCGTATGGTTAAGTGCGTTATGAAATGAATTATTTTCCATTATTGTAACTTTCTCATCTCTTGTTGATAACGGGGTTTGCTTCTCTTTATTGTTCCAGAATTTAAAATAGTTATGAAAGAAATCTGCAAGCTACCATCATTTTTCTCCACTGCTCTTTTCAAAAAGATTGATTCTAACTGCACTGGGGTTGTAACAAGGTATGAAATTCCCGAAATCGTTACAGTGGTCAGTTTGAAGTCCATGAGATGATGAACATGACTTCATTTTAGTATTTCCAATGAATTTACCCCAGAAGTGGGCGAGCCTGTGGCACAACGGTTAAGTTGCACTATTGCAACCTGTTGGTCACAGGTTCTAAACTTGGAAACATCCTCTTCTGCGAAGGGGGGGTAAGGCTGCGTATACACTTGCCCCTCCCAAACCCTGCAGTAGCAGGAGCCTCGTGCACTGGGTTGCTCTTTTTTAGTGAATTTACCCTAGACAGACATGGAGCTTACCTCCAAAATTGTAAATTGTTACATATTTACATAGTGATTGATTCTTCTTAAAATTACTAATAATGCTGATTAAGCTTTTCTCATGCCCAAATATTTCTGTAGGGATACCTTTGTTGATTATTGGGTTAATAGTAACATGATGACAATGGATATAGCAACACAAATATTTACAATTTTAAAACAGCCAGATCATATGTACCTCATTCAGGTATGTTCGCTGCTTTTCTGACATCTTATGCACTTGTATTTCTCATTTTTCTTTATAAGCCTGAGTAGCATGGAGCATGATCTATGTCAATGATTAAAGCACTTTGAAATTGAGTTGTTGTCTCCACTATTATTTATTTTATGTCTGATTAAATCTCAACATCTTTGCTGTAGGATGATTTCAAACCTGTTCTGGGAGAACTTTTGGCAACTCATCCGGGGTTGGAATTCTTACAAAGCACTCCTGAGTTTCAGGAAAGATATGGTATGTTATTAAACTGTTGGCTGTTTTATGATGCACTGCCAATTTAATGTAATATTATATGTTCCTTGAATTTTACTTGATGCTGTCATTGGAATCCAAGTGGCAATTATGGTATGTTATTATACTTGATGCTGATCTGGTATGTTGTTGAAACTTTATTTGTTGCCAAGAAGCATAATAATAAAAGAAAAGAAGAAGCAGCACTGAAAATTGACTGGTAGTTGATTAGATGTGGCCCCATGAGTGGCATTTCTATGAAGTGCCGGAATATTTCATTTTTCGTGAGCCCAACATAATGACCACCTGATGCGGATCCGGATTTCAAGGATTGAAATCGGATCGCTTAGGGCCCACTAAATTATCAAATAGTTCACTCTAGACAAACTAGGGGCAATATTGTAAATTTCTAGTACAATTTAGGAGCTTTATAGAGTGAGATAATTGACTAAGGACTTATGAGGAATTAATCCCAAAGAGAAGGATCATTTCTGGAAATAAAAATAGTAGTGGGGTTAAACAGAAATAAAACCGAAGAATGAAGGGTAATTCTGCAAACTAGTAAAGAAGGGGGGTGCATTAATAAAGAACTTAAAGTTAGAGGGCTTATCTGTAAGAACAACAATTGTTTATTTAAAACCAATAGGAGAACCTTTCTTCTTCTTCTTCACGATAGAACACAAAACGATAACCCAAGGTAGACCTTCAAAGGAGAGAACTCACTCAAGACTGAGTTGCTGGATCTGCAAGTTTAGGACAAGGATCGAAACCTCAAGCCCTATCGGATGCACGTGACAACCAGCAGTGATACTCTCCACCAGAAGGATCTAATTTGTTCTGCAACTCAGTCCATCGCAGGTACAGAATCAGATCTGAACTTTTGGTCAGAGCTTCCGGTAGAGACCAAACTTGGTCTTGGATCTGTGTATGGTGAGTCGTTTCTTTTGTAGGAATGAGTTCCAAAAATCTTGAACTGGTCTGGTGGGTATTTGTAGAGATCGAGCCCTTGTTTGGGACTGCAACTACCGCCAGAAACAGGGCAGCAGCTAGATGTAATAAACAGAAATAAAGATAAGGAAGATGATGGAGTCGAAGAGGAAAGGGAAGGGAATAACAGAAAAGAGAATTAAAAGATTTCAAAGAGGGAGAATAAAGGGGTCGGCAGCCTTGGTTTCAAAACCAAAAAAATTTTCAACTAAATTTCTATTCATCAATTCCAAAAACTGAGTTCTTCTCTATTACATGACTAATATAAAGGAAAAATCAAACAATTAATGGAAACTACTTGAAAATGGAAACTATTCTAAAATTAGAAGCTAGCTAATTTAAAAAGAAATTAATTCTAAAACAATAGAAAATCAAATCAAAAGATATTTCTTTCCTAAGTCCATCGTGCAACTGCATCACCACCAAAAACGAAATTTACTACGAAGTTTTCAAATGCTCTGTTCGCTCCAATAATCATACCAAAAAGTCATCCTTTACCGATCTCAACCATATAACTTTGGCATCTTGAAAGAAGTAGTATCTTCTTTACGTCGTTGGATAAACCTTGACCTTGTCTAACAAATAAACTAAAATGATTGTGATCTGTGTTGAAGGTCTTTGTGGAAGTGTTTAATGCGCAAACATTAGTAACAAAATATAGGAGTTTACTTGTCGTTGGGAGGGCAAAGTTTTTGAATAGGACGACTCAACATGGTGCTAGTGTAGGCCCTGAAGCTGAGGGACATTGAGGCAATGCACTGTCAACATGTTTTTTTTTTTT
>NW_024870493.1:219962-222862 GCF_013358625.1 Macadamia integrifolia
GGGTGGGGCCTCTCGTAGTTGTTTGCTTACTTCTCTATTTACTTCGGTTCAAAGTATTTGGGTGTACAAGGTAAATGAACTTCTTAAGTTGACTGGGGTTTTAGGTCTATATCTTGAGCATTCATTAAAATTAGCTTTGGGATGTCATTTTGCTAATATACTGTTTCATTCTTTCTCTTGTCCCATATGACATTTGTTTTTCTGCTGATGGTGATGAATTTGGAAAAGTCCTGCTTGGTGGAGGAGATGATCATATTTTGCTTGACTAGCTTCAGTAGGGATATTCTTACTCTAAAAAATGTGGGTTTTATCTATGTTTTCATTCTTAAGTTTTGGAACCATGGCTAGCCTCATTAGATTATTTAGTCTAGTATGCCTTGTAACTTTAATTCTGATTCATCTGAAGTTAAAAGGTTGCTGTAAGTATGATTTGATTTCTTTAACTTATTTACTTATTCCAAAGTGCTAGAATTTCGTCTCCTATGCATCAAAATTGTGTCTAGTATGGACTATGGAGTTACATAGTTTTGGTATAATGTAACTGTTAACATATACTCTTTACTGTTACTTTAGATCTACCCGGCGGTGGCATACATATGATCTTGCTGTCACTTAAAACATATAAGATATACCCTGACTTGTTTTGATATCTTGTACTTAGAGATGTATTCTTCATCCTTAAAGCCATTAAGCATGAATTCGCTATGTAGGACGGACAATAACTTGTACTTGTTTTGTTGATGAACAGCTGAAACTGTCATATACAGAATATTTTACTATGTGAATAGATCAGGGAATGGTCATCTTACCCTCAGGGAGCTGAAACGTGGAAATCTAATTGCTGCAATGCAACATGCAGACGAGGAAGAGGATATTAACAAAGTTCTGAGGTAGGGATGTTATCTGGGGTTACTGATTCCTATTAGAAAGGGAATCACCATGTAGAAAGTTTTCTTTTAATGCTACTCTTATGTCTCATTGAACCTTATCATATCCTGTCAAGTGGCTGTTAAAGTCACTTTGAGTTGCATTTGGAAGAATGTTTCGCCTCAAAGAGAGAATTCTATTAGCAAGATATGACCCTATATATATATATATATATGATCTCTTGAGGAACTACTGGCACATTCATTTCTCTTGGTATCCGTACCTGAATGTGCCATAGTCCTTGAGAAGTTCCCATATATTGTTCAGGAGTGTAAGTGTGAATCCTACTGAGTGGGAGGGTGGGAGAGCGAAGCAAGAGCTTTGTGGTTGCCAGAACTCAGTCTGGAACACCAATGTGCAAATTTTATGTTGCTATGCATTTTGGAGATTTATTGGTTTGTATATTGGGACCCCTCATGACTAGTTTAGTATCTCATATTCTCATGGTTCTGCTTGCCATTTTAACTTATACCCATATATAGTATAGTAATACTGTGGTATATCTCAGTGTCTATGAACTGGATTTTTATTAACTTGTATGGAGACACGGGAAATGATCTCATATCAAGAAAAGTGAACTTGGAGAAGCAAAACATATCTTATTTTTTTTTTGCTTACATTAAACAATAATATTATGGGAAAAAATCATTTGAACAACCCGCTTTTGTAAGCTTTTCAAAGTGATTGTTGGATAGATTGACATTGTCCAATTGGGCCAATCGGGCATCAAAAGACCTTATTTTGGCCCATGATTGGGTTCTATGGGCCTTGGGATTTTTGTTGTTGGGTTTATTGATGTAATGTTCCTCTTTTATAAGCCTATATGTAGCGTCTTAATTCTTAAATTCTCATTATCGGATTTACTTTCTTAGTTATTTTATTTAGAGTCCAATCTTTTGTATTTATTTGGTATTAAGTGTTTTAGTTAAGCTGACTCCAAACTCACCCCTCCCAGGACCCCACATAGATCTGAGACCAGCATTGGGTAATGGCCCTTGAGTGTTTTAGTTATGTTGGATTGGGTCTCCAAGAGTCCAACCTTATTTTAGTCTCTTTTATTTTTTATTTTTTTATTATTACTTCACTTTCCTAGTTGGTTTAAAATTATACCTTATTGGTTTAGGATTGGTTTAAGCCTTTCTATTTTTGAGTTTGAGTATGTTTTGAGTCTTCTTTATAAGTTTGTAAGGGGCTACAGCCTTGTACACGAATTTGATGAATAAGATTCTGTCTCTTCTATCCTCTCCCCCTTGGGCTGGATCCCTCCCTCATTTCCCCCCTTCCTCCTCCTCTCCTTGATATTTGGTCTTCTCTCCCTCCGCTTCCCCCTGGTCATCAAGGAAGAGAAGATAAATGCATTTGGCTCCCTTCTTCCAATGGGACCTTCACCTCTGCCACCGCCTGTTCCTTTGTCAGATCTCCTTCTCCGGTTGTTCCTTGGCACAAGCTTGTCTGGCTCAAAGGCTATATCCCCCGTCAAAGTTTCACCCTTTGGCGATGCTTGTTTGAATGTCTCCCCACTCAATCCTTCCTCATCAACCGCCCCATCTCTGTCAACCCTTCCTGCTGCCTCTGCCCCCATGGAATGGAGGACATCCCTCATCTCTTCTTCTCCTCCCCCTCTCTGCTTCTGTCTGGAAATTTGTCCTCTGCAAATGCTTGCCTTCTAGGAGAAGCATTATTTTCTTCCATAGGGAATGGAACTGGATTGACATGACCTTCTCTAGCTCCTCCATTTGTGATGCTGTTGGCAAATTGGCCTTTTGTGCTACAATCAATCATCTCTGGATGGAGCGTAACATCAGTAGATGGACTCCCAAATCTCGTTCCTCGGATAAGATTTGGAAAGCTATCTACTTTGATGTTTCCTCTAAAGTTAATGCGCTCCCAATTCGGCCCGTCCCCTTCTCTCCCAGAAATTCCCACATCATTACTTCTTGGAACCTTCAGGTGGATCTCATCCAAACTCCCCC
>NW_024870493.1:222894-223011 GCF_013358625.1 Macadamia integrifolia
CCCCCCCCCCCCTTTTTGTATCCCCCAGGTTTTGATGTTTAGATTATGTCTTTTGTTTCCCCTTGGTGGGTTGGCTTCTCCTTGTTGGATTTAGCCTTCCCTCCCCCACCCTTTTCT
>NW_024870493.1:223044-224063 GCF_013358625.1 Macadamia integrifolia
AAAAAAAAAAAAAAAAAAAAAAAAAAAAAAAAGGAAATTGATGAAAAAGTAAACAAATCAGTGAATCTCGTATGCAACCTTAGAACACCTAGTTTAGGCCCATAAAAGTGGCCTATTACACTCAAAACACATGAGATCAAAGGCCCAACATGTATGGAACCCAACCCTAGGCTTATTCCTAATAAAACAAGCCTAGTTTGGTGAAAAATCTGCATCAACTTGATTAGCTAACAAGGTTCAGGTGGCACGATGAGATTGGCTGGAGACTTGACCAAGGGTGACAGGAGGAAGTGGATCAGTGCAAGTGTGGTGGGCTCACGGAGGGCTGGGCTGGGTTGTTAGGGTGAGGCTTGGGTGATGGGATTGATGGGGGAGAGGGTTGGGCCTATGAGTTGGCTCAGGAAGAGAGTTAGGGGCGGTTAGCAAGCGATGGAGAGGGTGGGGCTGAGTGATAGGCCTAGCACAAGAGGGAGAGGCGTGGGGCCTTAAGCAAGTGAGGGTTTGGTCCAAGCAAGGCTCGTAGTGGCCCCTCCCGAAGGGAATTAGAAGGGAAGGGTAAAAGAGGTGGGAGAGACGATGCAGGACGGATTGAGAGGTCTTGGAAATTGCAGAGAGACGGAAGGGAGAGGCGATGGCTGCAAGGGCGAAGGGTAGAACAAACGAGGTTTGTGGTTGGTTGCAGCAACAAGGAGGGGAGACTGGTTGGAGGGCAGAAAGAGTTCAGTGTAGAAGATGAAGGGGTTGCAGCAGATTTATTTGCCTCCCTTAGATCTTGCGTTGTCCGTCATTATGAGCTCAATAACAGAGGCCAAATATTTAGTCTGAAGGGGTCGGGAGGGGGTTATTGGTTACGTAATCAGATTAGGTTAAGTTGGCTGACGTCTAGTCAGTCTAGGTGATTGAGAGAAAGTCTTTTTCTATTGAGATTCTGCTTAGATATCTCAAAGGGGCACATCTTTAGTTGGTTAAGGAGGCCTAAAGTTAATCAAATTGGTCTCTTTTTTTTTTTGGGGGGGGGG
>NW_024870493.1:224083-320315 GCF_013358625.1 Macadamia integrifolia
GGGGGGGGGGTGGTGAATAATAAATTCAATACCAAGAAGAAGGGGAAAGAAAATACCAGGTCTGGAAGGGAAAAGGAAAATGAAAAAGCAAAGGCTACTAGCCAACAAAGGGGAAAACCTGTGTCAATGGCTGCGAAAGGCCTTAAGGAAACACATCAACCACTAAGAAATTACTTGTTGAGAGGAGATTGGGGGGAGGGGCATTGAAGGTTCTGAGGAGCGAGCATGGCATGGTCATTGCTGGAAGACGGCGTTTCTTGTGGCGTCTACTGTAGACCTGGGCATTTGGTGAGCCTAGGTTGGATCTTTGTTGAGGTTGCAGACTAGGGTAGTCTTCGAGGAGCTGGCGGTGCAGGAGAGCTGACTGTGAATGATCAAAGAAGGTTGGAGGTGGAGAGACTGTCATGGAGGCATTGAAAGGGGGAGATGCGCAGCAGGGTTTCCGGGAGAAGGGGACAGGTTCGAGAAATGTGTTGGGTTAAGAAGAGTACCCGAAGAGGGGTTGGGTAAAGAGCCCATGGATTGGGATAAGGTTGCTCCGAAGGTTTGGATGGGTGGTGGGTTGATGGGTTGAGGAGTGGATGGGCCGGGATCTGGTTAAGAGGAGGGTCTCTCGAAGGGGTGAGATTCAAGGATGGGGGGCCCACTTTGGTAGAGGGAATGGTTAATATGGGGGGAAGGTTGGAGCTAGAGGGGTTTAGTGTGGTTTGGGGAGAAGAGGGCCCAATATTGGGAGACGTGCTAAGGGCAAAAAGTCATTCTCGGTATAAGAGTATGGGAAGGCAGATAAGATGGTCATGGTGTGTGTGTGTGACTGGTGTCCACGGGGGTGGGGGTATTAAGGGAAGAGGTCAAAGAGTCTTCAATAGGGTTGGGTCTTCTGCAGGGGCAAAATTGGTCCGTTTAAATAGTGCTGTATACCCATATGGATTTCATGAGATTAATGAAATTGTTTTGTGGAGTTGTGCAGAAAGGAATGGGACTCTTATCCTTTGGTTTGATGGGCCAGCCTTTGATCTGTTTGTGGTAAACAGATTCTTTGTTCTTATCTTTTCCTCTTATTTTTCTTTTATCATTTTCTGTATTTATTGTTCAGTCTAGTTTTCTGGGATAGCAGTGAAACTGTGTTTGGTTATTGGTTTCTGGTTAGATATGGAAATTGGATCTTGTTTTCTTTGTGGGCCTATTACTCACAGGCATGTAACTCTGCATCTGTAACTTTTTCTGGTGTTAACAATAATTCAGATTCCTTGAAAAAGTATGAGTTTGTGCTCCTTTATATAACAGAAAATTGCAGTAAGGGTTTTTTCTTGTTGATGAATATGCAGCCTTTATGCTTATGGAATGAAATGGCCATTTTTGTTGGGATATAAGAGTTTCAAAACAGTTTTTAAACTGGGCCAGATATTAATATTCAAATGGAGTTTGATTATCTTTTTCTGTTCAGCCAGCCATCTAATAAAAGCTAGGAATCAAACTAGAACCGTTGCTGGCTCTGATACCACCCAGTATTGCTGGCCAGTCCAATCCAGTTTTTAGAACACTGGTTTTGAGTGTCTTCCATCCACTATGTTATACCATGGCCATGGGATGTACTGAAATAGTATGTGAGGCCATGTGGTGCATTGGAAATTAATGTATTCCCTGGAATATTGCCAAATGCCAATTGACTGAGGGTAAAAGTTGAATTGGTTGTTGATAGATAGTTTCTCGTTTGCAGGGGTTAGGACTGACTCAACCTACTCCTCCTGGACCCTGCTAAAGCAGGAATTGTTCCTGGTTATATGGCTCTTCCCCTTGACTAGAGATTCTTAATTATGTCATAGGGAAACACATTATGGTTTCTAAGGGTGTACTATCCTTCCATATCCAGAGAGATGTTAAGAGGCTTCCTGTGACTCGTACCTTTTTCTGCAGGTACTTTTCATATGAACACTTTTATGTGATATATTGCAAGTTCTGGGAGCTGGATATGGATCATGATTTCTTGATTGACAAAGAGAATCTTATTAGATATGGTAACCATGCTCTTACCTACAGGATCGTTGATCGAATTTTTTCTCAGGTTTGTATGTCATTTGCTTTCTTCTCTATAGAATAAATCAACTTTCTTGCATTGAAAGGAAGATCTTTGCAAAACATCAACTGATTTTTTCTTTGTTTCTAATTTTTTGGTTGTCCTTTTATGCTTAACCTATCTTAGGTTCCAAGAAAGTTCACAAGCAAGGTTGAAGGGAAAATGGGTTATGAAGATTTTGTGTACTTCATGCTTTCAGAGGAAGATAAATCATCTGAGCCTAGTCTTGAGTATTGGTATGTTAGGCCCCTTTTTCCTTTTTGTGAAGATGAGGACATAGTGGTAATATGAATTGATTGTCATTATACTGTTATTTTGTCGTGATCAAGGATTTATTTCTCGCATATCGGATCGGTATCTATATTGATCCTGGATCGGCTCGTATCGGTTTGGTTCGATCAATTTTACCCCTACTTTTCATAAAACATAGTTTTTTTCCCCGATATTACCCCTGTTCCGACACTGATACCTGATCCCAGATCCCAGATTGGCCAAGTAATGGGGTCGGTCTCAGCCGATACCAATACGATATGGATGATACGGCGAATCCGATACTTAAAACCATGGCGTCATGATAGTCAACTTTATGGTATTATCTGTACTTTTTGGTAAATGTTACATTTCATGTTTGACATGCATTTATCTTCAAAATAGAAGGGAAAAAAGCTAGCTCGTGAAAGTATTGGGAACTTAAAAATTCTACTGGTGACATTTCCTACTTTATGGGTCCTTTGGGAGGCATTTTTTTTCTGAAGGGGATTGAGGGACTAGCAGAAGAATTTGGATCATTATAGTAAGTTGCTACCTTAATAGGATTTACATATTTTGCAGTGCTAGAACTAGGGGTGGGAGAATTTTGGCCAACTGGTCCGACCAGTCTTGGCCAATTCAGATAAAATAGGGTCAGGATATCAAGTAGCTGTCCAAAACCAGGGTTGGGGTTGGGAATTCGTGTCTGATTCAAAAACCAGGTCATATGATACTCCTACCTCATAAAGTATTCAAGTTATGTTACTATCAGGGGTTTTATGCAAATATGTTGGGGGTGGGGTTTGTGTTTACAGTTTCAAGGTAATAAACTTACTATATACAAACAAGAAAGAATGAGCTTTTAAAGGAGAAACCGAGTGATTAAAAAAACAGAGAAACTTAGGGTTTCTACTTTTCTCTGTGATGAAACCGAAGAGTAGAAGTGGAGTAAAGTAAAGCAGTGCAGCAACCAAGGGAGCATTGAGCAAGAAGTAGGTTGTACATACTCTCTTCTACATGTTTTTGGGTTTCCACATATTCTTGTAATGCAGTGGTAACCCCAGACCAACAGTATCCAGCAGGATATTAGCTTGCGACAGGCTTGCAGGTATAGGAACATAACCGGACCTGAGAAAAATTAATGATCCGAATAAAACAATTCAGATGGATATGAAACGCAGGCCAATAATTCAGCTTATCAGGTAGAACAAGACTGCAAAGAATGATCAAAATCCGACGGTTAGATTTCAAAATATAGAAGAATCCTACTCTTTCAAGGATATCAAAACCCAAATAAATTTCCAGAATTGGTAGCAGGAAATTGATTAACGGGTAAGCTTCAAAAAATGAACTGTAATGAGTAACTGTTTGGCGAATCAGTAGCAGGACTTAATGAGAATTAATGATGCAACTGAAATAGCAGGAATTAATGAAGAATCAATGCTGTAGCTGGTCATGAAATAAAGCACAGATTTGAAGTTAAGAAATTATACCAAAGCAGTATCGCAGGATTAGAGTTTAGGCACTTCTGACCTGATTTTTCAATTGTAGAAAATCAAGAGAGAGAAGAGAGGATATGATCAGGAATCCATCAATGCCCAATGAGGAATCCACATCTTCTACTGAATCCACACTGGAAAAATCACTCTTGAATCCACAAGAGTCACACCTGAGTTCCTCAGATGAATGAGGTCTGAAATCCAACAGAGCATAGGTTGCTTTCACTTATAAAATCGTGTGTAGTTTGTAAGCTTTTACAAATATTTATGAAACTAAAGACAAAACTTAAACCAACTAGAAGACTTCCCATTGACCAGGAATGTTGGGAGAGTCCAGATCTAATCAAGCACTTGAAATAATAACCCAATCTGGAAAAGAAACTCCTCCCAGTTGCAGTCTGTCTTGGGAGTTTCCTTAACTGACTCAACAACTTAGTTAATAAAAGAAATAACAACCCAAACTGATTAGGGAACTCCCTTCCATGTGCAGGCTGCTTTGGAGGAGTCATTAATTGACTCAAACACTAAAACAAAAGTAAATAAAACTACACAACGAGGCTGGACTTATACAGTCCTAATCATCCTACGGATTACTGCTCCCACGTTTTAGATGGATAAGTGTCCTGACTGAGCTCTGAATCTGGACCCTTAAAGAGGGGTCCAGTTATTGGACTAGATTGTGGTCTAATATTTTGTCCAATCATGACCCCCCCTCTTCTTCTTCTTATACCCTTTCCCTTTTTCTTCTTCATTGGAGATTGGTCCGAAGAGACAATTTACCACTTATCTGTTGAAGGCTGTTTTTGCTCCTCAAACAGTTGATTTAGAAGCCGTGAGCTTTGGTCTTTTGGTAGATTAGGAAGGAATTTCTATGAGTGGGTGCATTTGTGACCAGTTTGTATGAAATTTATCATGCTACTAGCCTGTTACTTGTTAATGATTATTTACATTCTCAGAATCTAATTACTGAATTCTGTATTATTTGATCCCAAAATCTCAATAATGAAATATGCTTCCTTTTATTTTCCCAAGTCTCAAAACCTCATAAAGTCGGACGATTTCAAGTAGGTCGCGGATAACATGTTTCAGAACCATGTTGGACATGGACATCAGAGTCTGTCTGAAATCCAGGTTCAGACTGTCTGGGTTTAGTGAGATGACAGTAGACACTGCTCATTGTCTGACCCGAACCAAGATTTGCCCGAAATTTTGCCAGCCCTAGCTAGAATTCATGCTTGTAAGTGCTGTGATTATTATAATTTGAAGATTGTCTCTTAGAAGATAGAAGAGATGGTTCTTTGGTGGAATTATTTGATATCTGAGTTAAAAGACTTGAATTCCTTCATTACATTGGTTCATTTCCATTTTGGTGTAGAAATAGAGTTTGTTTGGCCTAAAAAAAGCCATAGTTAGTTTCTAGGGCTTCCCCCATAAGTGACGGCACCGCGTCAAACCCCCGATGCAGTGACAAGTAGCCAAGGGCTCTCATACAGTGGACAGGTGTAGTAAATAAACTAGTCCATAAGCATAGGATTGATTAGCATCTTGGAACATTGTGTCCTTAATGGGTAAGAGTCTGGAATTGAAAGCTGTTATAAGGAGAAGGATTAATATTTCTTATATTCAAGAGACTAGTTGGAAGGGAAAAAAAGCTAAGGTGTTAGACAACTTCAAACTTTGGTACTCGGGAGATCGAAGTCATAGAAGTGGAGTGGGCATAGTAGTGGATAAAATTTTAAAGAATGATGTAGTGGATGTTAAAACGACTTGGAATTAGGATTATGTCCATCAAGCTTGTGTTGGAGGAAGGGCTGCCAATATAATTAGCTCTTATGAGCCCTTAGTAGGATTGGATTAAAGTAGTAAATTACAGTTTTGGGAACACATGAATGGATTTGTGCAAGGTATTGGTCAGGGTGAAATTATAGAAGGTGACTTGAACGGCCATGTTGGGAGAGATCGTCGAGGCTATGAGGATGTACATGGAGGATTCGGAGTTGTGGAGAGGAAGGAGGAGAAGACATCGATTTTAGACTTTTTGGTAGCTTTTGATCTATCCGTTGTGAACATTTTTTTTGGAAAAGAGAGGAGCATTTAGTTACCTACAAAAGTGGGCATTATATCAGCCAAATAGATTTCTTCCTAACTAAAAGGTACGACAAATTGTTATGTAAGGATGGTAAGGTTATACCTGGGGAGAGCCTAACCACTCAACATAGACTGGTGATCCTGGATATGTGCCTTAGTACGTAGAAATGTAAGGTAGGGGAGCCTACTTGTCCTAAGGTAAGGTGGTGGAGATTAAAAGGAGATTCCTTGATTCATTTATTGATAAAGTGGTCAAAGAAGACCCTAAGGGGTTAGTGCAGTTGGCTTGTAGGGGACATGGTACTCCGCCTCAGGAAGCGAGGTCCCGTGATCAAACCTTCGTCGCTGCACCTAACTTCTTGGGACGACCGCACGAGAATTTCCGTCTCAGACTAACCCGGTATTATGTATCACAGTGGCCCAGGGACTAGTCGGGTCAAAGATCCGGACACCGTGGGTATCAAAAAAAAAAAGTGGTCAAACAAGGAAAGTGGGACTTCGAGGAGGACACCGAGATGATGTCCTGTATTGAGGAGGTCTAGACAGCCTTTAAGACAAAGAAAGCTAGTTTTAAGACATAACAAATGACTCAATAGGTAGAATATAAAAAGGGTTATAATGCTGCCAGAAACGAAGCTAGGATGATAGTGGGGAAAGCAAGAGTGAAGAAATATAATGACCTTTATAATCTAAACACAAAAGAAGGGGAAACAACTATCTATAAAGTAGCTAAAATGAGAGAAAGGAAGAGTAAAAATTTTGACCGTGTTAGATGTATTAAAAGTGAAGATGGTAGAGTGCTAAAAAGTGATGCGGATATTATGAAGAGACGAGAAGAGTATTTTACAGCCTAAATGGAGATAGTTCGAGTAGGAATGGTTCGAAAGATTGCATTAATCATCATAACACCACACATCATAGATATATACTAAAAGGTTGAAGTGGTTGAAGTTAAAGAAGCCTTAAGGAAGATGAAAGTAGGCAAGACATTAGGCCCAAATGAGGTTTCAATAGAAGTGCGGAAGAGCTTAGGATTATGTGGGCTATCTTAGCTAGCCAAGTTGTTTAACAAGATTATGAGCACGTGGAAAATGCCAGATGAATGGAGGAGAAGCACTATAGTTCTAATCTAAAAAAATAAAGGTGATATTCAAAATTGCAATAACTATACAACAAACATAACCTTATTGATGGAGGGCCGTAGGGAAGAAAGGAAAAATCAGAATAGCAGGGGGAAAGGACGGGAATCACACCTCACACATTACACAAATCAAACTAGTTCTCATTCAAATAAATTTACTCTGTCCAATATTGGATATATGCAAGTATTAAAATAGAAAATAACACGACTCCTACTTAGACTCTAAAATTGAAACATGCTCCTACTTCTCTATCTCCTACATATCCTATCCAAAAACAATCATGATAAAATAAAAGATATTATTAACTAAACTACTATTAACCCTTGTTGGACCAAAAACTTGGGCTGGACCAGTTCTTCTTGGCTCTTGGCTCTTGGCTTCCAAAGTCGGTCATGCTGGTTCAGCTAGGTAAGTGCAACCTTATCTGCATCAACTCTTCTCCTCTGAAAAGAACTCGACTCCGTTTGGATGAGGTCCTAGAATGTCGTCAGAATCGATGCGCTTGAGGAGAAATGTACAAATCGTCCTCTTGAATTTGAGAGGGGGAAGATCCTTTGCTGGAAGAAACTTCATCTCAAAACCACTATGCTGAAAAGAGTATGTATTTTCATATCCACAGTGCTTGGCTTTCTTGTCGAACAACCATTGGCGCCCCAGAAGAATGTGACAGACTTTCAGAGGGAGAACGTCACACTAAATCCGATCAATCAGTCCACCAATGGAATACGTGAGCAAACACCTTTCATTAATTTTCAGGTTATTGTTCACCCACCCAATCTTGTAGGGATTTAAATGGGGCTCCATTTTCAGACCCAACTTGCGAACATCTTCAGTAACAACGTTGGTGCAACTGCCGGGGTCAATCACCATATTACACAAGCTATCATTGCATCGCACCTTAGTCTAAAAAATACTATTACGATGCCAATCGTCCTCAAGAATCTTTTGTGTAGTCAAAAGAGGATGGATCACATAGAATGGTTAAGGCTCACCATCATTGTAACAATCATTAATCTCATTAGGCTCACGATCACATTCAGACTCCAGATTTATTGTTTTTGTTTTTGGTTGCTCTTGTAGTACATAGGGTATAAAATTGTCCTTATCAATGTACGCTAACGGCCGGTTAGGACATTGATTAGTTCGATGCCCATATCCCTTGCAATAGCCTCATTTGGAATACTGAGTTCCTATCATAACCACACTGAGGTGGGGACTATGGACGATTAGGCCGTGAAGATGACATGTTTGAATCACGTCGAAGTGGAGAATACGGCTGGCTAGGTTGTGAAGATGCCATAGATGAAGCACTAGCCTGTGGTCTGCTGATTGAATTTTCCTGTGGAGATGATTGTGGCTGAATTGAACTAGGACCCCTGGGAAAAGTATCTGTAAATGGCCTCCGATTATATGGGCGTTTCATATTTTCCTCAATTTGATATGCTACTTGTACGACATCTTCCATTGTAGGCAGTCGGCTAGATGTAAGGGCAACACTAAGTTGAGGGTGCAAACCATTGCGGAATTATGCCACCAATTCTTCTTCATCTCACTCAAAATCAGAATGAGTGGCCAAATAATAAATTATAGCAACATTCTTCAGTGGTCAAATTCTCTTATTTTAATTGTGCAAACCTGATATGCATGCGTTGTTTGTAATTAGATGGTAAGAATCTCCGGTTCATGACTTCATGTATTTTAGTCCAAGTAGTGACTAAACCAATGCCTCGGGTTCGGTTTTGTTGCTATTGCTTGACCCACCAGTCTCGGGCCGTGTCTTTCAATTTAGCCTCTGCAAATAAGATCTTTCGGGCCTCAGTCAACCCGTACCATCTGAAGAATGTCTCTAAGCTGTAAATCCAATCAAGGTACAATTCTGGATTGTTACTGCCATAAAAATCAAGGACATCAAATTTTGTGGCTCTTTCTACTCTATCATCATATCTACCAGTTCCATATGGTGGTGGAGATGGTGGTGGCGGATCCTGTGAAGTGGTGTTGAAAGAATCCCTAGATTGAAGGGGACTCTTTCCTTTATTTGCTGCCACCAATCGATCAATAGAAACTTGCATAGATTCCATCATGGTCTTAAGAGAAGTGACAACGGCAGTGAGAGCATCAATTTTCGCATAAGTTTCTCTCTTATAGGAGTTTAGTTGTTGAATAACGTCACTTTTGGCTACCATGGTGGAGATAGGCAAGATTACACTCAAATATGATGGCAAAATAATAAATAAATGAGGTGTAAGGGACAATGGCAGAATGGTTATAACTCTGTTCTCTCTCCTTTTTTTTTATTTAAAGGTATGACAGAATTGTAAATATTTGAAGTCCAATTTAAACCCAAGGAATAATATCACGTGTGCTCTTAAGGGTATACTTGTAAGGAGGTGGAAAAAGAAGGATAACTAGGGATAAAAGAAAATAAAATATAACGAGAGGGCAAAGTGGGAAAATTAGAAAAGTTAAAAGAAAGTTAAAGAGAAAAAAAAAGGCTCATGGGTGGGGTTTGGGTTACCGACAAAAGAGGGAAAGTGTCTCCTTCTTGGAGATGGAAACACAAGTCTTTGGTCTCTGTTGAATTGAAGGAACCAGCGATGGAGAGTCGGCTTCGACCAAGGGACGTGACTCGCGATGTGACTTTGCAGGTATCTGTCCTCTCTCTCTTTTCTCAACTTCTCTTCTTCTTCCTCTTCCTCTTCTGTTGTGTCTCCTCTTTTTCCCCTTTCTTTTTTTGGATTCTGTTTGCTGTCGTTGCTTCTTTTCTTCGACTTTTTTTTTTCCCTCTTTGGTGCAATCTTCTTTCTTGACTCTTTTTTTTTTTTTTGGTTTCTCTTCTGCTGTTGTTTGATAGCGAGCGATGAAAGGAGGGAAGAGAGAGGTCGCACGGCGTGTTCGGGGGTGGGGTTGGGGTTTCAGTTGACTGCTTCAACAACACCTTTTTTTTTTTTGCTGATGGAAGCCTGAGATTGAGACTAAGGTAATAGAGGGCTCGGTGGGGGGGGGTTTGCTTAAAAAAAAAGAGGGTTGGGTCTCAATAGGTTGATTTTTTTTTTTTTACTTGACAAAAGCAAGGATAAGAGAGGGGAAAGGGAAGGAGAGAGGTTGATGGAGTTGGGAGGGATAGGATCCTTCGGCTCTGATACCAAATTGATGGAGGGCCTTATGGAAGAAAGGAAAAATCAGAATAACAGGGGAAAAGGGCGGGAATCACACCTCACACATTGCACAAATCAACCTAGTTCTGATTCAAATAAGTTCACTTTGTCCAACATTGGATTTGTGCAAGTATTTAAATAGAAAATAACAAGACTCCTACTTAGACTCTAAAACTGAAACTAGCTCCTACTTCTGTATCTCCTATGCATCCTATCCAAAAAACAAACATGATAAAATAAAAGACATTATTAAACTAAACTACTACCAACCCTTGTTGGACCAAAACTTGGGCTAAACCGGTTCTTCTTGGCTCTTGGCTTTCAAATCCGGTCATGCTGGTCCAACCAGGTAAGTGCAGCCTTATCTGTATCACTTATCCCAACTAACGTGGATCCGATATGGAAAAAAGAAATTAGATAAGCAACAAAAGAAAAATAAAAAGGAAGTAGAAGGGGGATTTAAGTAATTTTAGACTTGTTGGAAAGCTGGTTTTTTGTTATACCTAATACAAAAAGTCTCATGTAAAAATAAAATCATTTTACCAGTCAAACTTATTATAGAACAATATCATTAGTATAAATGTTGATTTTTTTATGACTTTAATGTGACTTGATGTTGATTTTTTATGATTTGATGTGGCTTAATGTTGATTTTTAATGATTTGATGTGATTTAATGTTGATTTTTTATGATACAAGGTATATGTAGCTTACTAAATAATGTTAGAAAAGAGGAAAAGTAAAAAAAAACACTTGGTTGCCTTGTTGGCTTTGAGGCAGACACCTTCTTGCCTAAGCACTAAAACAGTCCTCCCATTCCTTGGTTCGCTTGGCTTCGTGACAAGTGGTCATGGATCTACTTGGCGTAAACCAAATTGGTTATCCGTTACCTTAGTCTCAAATGCTGAAATAGGCTTGTTTTATTAGGAATAAGCCTAGGGTTGGGTTCCATACATGTTGGGCCTTTGATCCCATGTGTTTTGAATGTAATATGCCCACTTTTATGGGCCTGAAAGAGGGGCTTTAAGGTTACATATGGGATTACTAGTTTTTTTCCTTTTTCATTAGTTTCCTTTTATTTGGGTTTAATTTAGCTTTTTGTCTTTGTTATTTCTTAGGAGTTAAGTTATTAGTTGAGTCAAGTCATTAGTTTCATTTTTTAGTTTTTTATATTTTAAGTTTTATAGAAACTTATGTGATAGGCAACCATTTAGAAGTTTCTATTTTTGAGACTTTCTAAATTGGAGGACTTGCCCCCCTTTTGTTTCAACTATAAATACAAGCATGGAGGCTCCCATAGCTCTAGGATTTGAAGAAAATCAATTGCTGTGGCTGCTGCTGCCTTCTTCATGGAGATTTGTCTTGTGTTTGATCAAGGCTGATGGAGGTGTTTGATCCAGTTGACTCTCTGCTATGGGAAGCCCGAGAGGTCATCTTCTATTTTATTACCTTTTATCTTACTGTTTCCGAGCACTCCAAGCTATCAAATTCTGTCTCAGTTCATCCCAGGTAAACCACTCAATTGATCTGCAATACTTTCTATTTTCCAGTTCTCAAACTCTCTTTCTTGTTCGCCATCCATCCCTTATTCAAGGGCTTTCAACCACCTGATTATCCTCATCTTTTGGTCGAGTGTTAAGGCCCCATCTGAAGATGGTTAGATCTCAGTTTGGGTCCCATCAGACCCCTGGTTGGTCTGCTACACAGATTACCCACAGTTCTGCCTGATTGGATATTTTGACCTAATCTGTTCTATTTTCTGAGATCGATAAATAGGTTTGCTTTATTTCTGACTTCTATGATTAATATTCATGCGTTTTTTCATCTGTTCTAACCCTATTTCAGCATTTGAGTTTCTTTTTACAGTTGGTTATATTCTAATTGCAGAAACCCCAATTATTGGAATCGATAGCCTTGATATTTCCAGACCCCATTTAGTTGGGAAAAGGCTGAGTTTTTGTTGTGGTGGTTGTAGATTTAGAGTTTGTTTGGGTTAAAAGCCATAGTAGTTCTGGTACAAACCATTTAGTCTATCCAAGGCACGGTTTTGATGTACTTATTGGTACGTGATATTATTTGGTAGATGTGAGGTGTGTCCCATAGTAGTGTGCAATTGTGATGATACAAGGAAGGTTCAAAATTTCCTTGGCTTCTGTAGTATCAATCAAGTTTGCAAGGGTTGTCTTGGAGTTTATATTGTTATATGACAAAAATCTAGCATAGGTCTTATGCCCATAGTTTATCATGCTAATAATTTGGTCAAAATGCCAGTAGTACTTGGCAACACCTTGATTCTTGAGGTGGTGGGTGGGACAATGGATAGTCAGGTTAGTTTTTTTTTTTGTTTTTTCCATTGAAAGTGAATACAACACTGTTTTCAAAGCATTGCCCTAGTGAGCACTTCTGGAAAGCTAGTTTTCGTAGCTGTGACTAGTCAATGTCGTGAGTACCTAAGTCACAACTTAAGCATCACATTGTTAACAGTGCAGATTTCGTCTGGAGGGGTTGATTTCGAGTCCTGGTGCAACAGACATATTACACCAATTTCGACAGATTTTGCTAAGAAGTTTTCCAGATTTGGTACTTCAGGAAAAAAAATATTTCGCTAAGTTGGTAGATTGCTTGAAATTTCAAATGTTTCAAGTCAATGGTTTTGCATCTGGAGGCCCAAATGCCCAGGCATGAGCTCACTGCTTTGAGAAACTTGCAATAAACATTTCTTTTGAAGGATGAGAGGCTAAGCACATCTTTAAAACTTCATTTTGGAAGACACTTTTCATATATTTGAACCCCAACCGATTTGCCATGTGGAAAATTACACACTATGTAGGGAATCTATTCCTTATCAGCCAGACAAGGAAAATCAATCTTTGATAAGTAACAATTTATTTATTTATCTATTGATGAAAGGATACTTCCATGCACAAAAAATTGGTCACAGTGGCCTTCTGATTTTGCTGATGTTGATTTTCGTAGAGGATTGAGCCTAGTGTTGCTGAGTTCATAGTGATTTGCTCCAAAAATTGCAAATTGGTTTCTGTTTTATGTTTTTTGTTATATGGTATGCTTTTGCTTGTACACCGTATAAAATAAACATAATTTATTCTTGAATTTCATATTTCAGGTTCAAGTGTATTGATTTGGATGGAAATGGAGTTCTCACTCCCAATGAAATGCAGTTCTTTTATGAGGAACAGTTGCATCGAATGGAATGTATGGCCCAAGAACCTGTTCTTTTTGAGGATATTTTATGCCAGATGGTTGACATGATTGGGCCAGAGGTTGCATTTTGTTTTTAACCTGGTTGTTTTGGATCTTCCTTTCTTTTGGTTCAAATAGAGATGAGTCCATCACTGACACTTTTTTTCTTGCAGAATGAGAGTTACTTTACATTGCGCGACTTAAAGGGCTGCAAACTTTCTGGAAATGTTTTCAACATTCTTTTCAATCTTAATAAGTTCATGGCCTTCGAAACTCGTGATCCATTTCTTATTCGTCAGGTATGTGCAATGTTGTCCTTTGTTCCATGCATTGTGTGATCAAAATCTGAGAAGAATATGAGTAGTAGTGCTAGCAATGGGCTATTGGTAGCTCAGTTTTAGTGACATCCAAACTGCTGCTATGTTGTCTGCAGGAACGTGAGGATCCAACTTTGACAGAGTGGGACCGCTTTGCCCATAGAGAATATATAAGGCTTTCAATGGAAGAAGATGGTGAGGATGCCTCCAATGGAAGTGCGGAAGTCTGGGACGAGTCACTTGAAGCTCCCTTCTGAGCCCAACTAGGTAAGTGTGTTCCTTCCATTGTTGGATGTTGATTTTCAGCGGTGCTCCCTTGCCTGTTCTCTCGGCAGTTGATAATCTCCAAGTTTCTGTGTGTGGTGGTGTTGTCAAATTGTTTGGTTTCCTTGTTATTACATGACTATGGGTGTCTGCCATCTAGAACCAGATACTGGTATCTTTGCCGGACACTATGGGGTCTGCCAGAGACGGCTGGTCAGTCTCACTTTTTTTTTTTACATATAGAGGCACGTATCCAAAAGCATCTATGATTCTTCCTAGGATGAGATTTGACGTCTTTTACGAGAGGATTTTTTTTTCTCCATTTAGAGGCCCGTATTGAAAACTATCTATTATTCTTCTTGAGATGAGATTTGACATCTATTATGAGAATAGGTTTGAAATATTGAATAATATGGCTTGTACCTACAACATGGACATGATAACTAGAATTACTACATTACAGGGACATTTCAAACTATGAGCCATATTTTGTTGGACTGGTTAATAGTGTATCCTTTGCCATGCCCTGGTAGCTGGCAAATGTAACTAAATACCAGTATCTGCAGCTCTTACACTCCTTACGTCAATAGGTATACACTTCTATTCTTTTGTACAGGTGGTCAGAGTGTGTCAAACAAAATGTTGTCTTGGTGGGTGTTTTTAGCTGTTTCCAATATCATAAGGTTATCAAATGTCACAGGCGGCCAGCTTCTCAATATCTAGAAATCTCATTCCAATCGTTGGAAACATAGTTGTCATGGCATCTAGGCAAATCCAAGGCGTTGGTGGGGGCCCAGATAAGGCCACATCAACAAGGCGCCTAGGGGATGACTTGACGACTATGTTTGGTGATATGAATATATTAAAGTAAATTAGTGAAAATAAGAAAATAATAGAAATATATGGGAAATATTAATAAAGTGTTAATGCATTTCTAGCTAAAGTTGTCGAGTTATTGCCTTGGTGCCTAGGCAGTTTGTGTGGGCCAAGGCGTTTGGTCGCTTCACTGTCAAGGTGGCCTAACTCAAAAAACTGCCAGTGGAGAAGAAGATTGCAGTGGGAAATGGGGCAAAATAGGGGGAAAATGAGCACAAGGGAAGGAGTAGAAAGAAGGAAGAACCATCAGCGGTCGTTTTCCTGGCTGCTGCTGTTGTCTCGGCTACAGCAACAGCAGCCACAGCTGGAGATGCAGCAGCATTCATTGCTGCTACAGCTACGAAGCTACCATCACTTCCAAGAAAAAGAAAAAAAAAGGAAGAAGATGAAGAATATGGAGGAGGAAGGAGGAGGGGGGGGTACATACCTGTTTTGGTCATCTGCTTCATCTTTGTCAACGTACTCCATCATGTCGCATCGGGGAGAAGAGAAAGAAGACTGATCCCTTCGAAGTTCCAAGAAGAACTTGGTTATTTGTATTTAATGAAAAGAGTAGTTTTACTGAGTTTATGCATAACTCCTTGTATTTTTAGAAGTAAAGATACACAATTTCTATTTTACACGTAAGTCCTTTAAAATTTATATTAAAGGGTAAAAAATATTGCATTTTACACCTAAAGCCTCCCACCATACATAGCAGGTTGCCTAGATGACAAGATGCCTGGCCACCGCCTTGGGTTACCATGATACCATTTTTCTAGCTGATCCTTTACCATGAATCCTTGTGTCTTCATGGTGATCCTTTACCATGAGTCCTTTACTTAGGTGGCATTTTTTTTTATTGAGGACATGTATTCTATGTAGAAGCAATGAATGAAGATCTGGAACTCTGCTAATAGAGATCCAGTCAACTAATATCTAAAATAGTTGAATTTCAGGGAAATTAATAACAGAATTCCAGAACACGCAACAAATTTGCATGATTGGAGAAGAATCAGTACCTGGATTACATAATCGGGTAGGAAGAAAGTAATTGACTCACTGAGAATCAGGTTTGTTGAATAAGATTACTAAATTGAACAGCAACAGCAGTATCAAAATAAGCTATAAGTAATAGGGTTTCTGAGGGAAATAAATCTCCTTCCGTTCAATTTCTGAACTTTGAAAATAATAATTACAAGTTTACAACTACTAACCATGGCCCTGCTGGGGAAACGCATTTGGCTGAAAATAGTAACTCCGAGATTGACTAGAGAAGATAAACTTCGGAATAAATATGACTACTTCAAATTGTACCTGAGCAGGCGGGTCGAACGAACAGTTGAAATGATTAGAATTATCTTTCCTAAGTAATTTCTAGGGCAAAAACAAATGGAATGGGATGTATCTGTGAAGGGAACAGAACTATCTTCCTTTATTATTCTAATGCTCAAAGCAAATGAAATAAAATGTAGCTGAATCCATGTGTCTGCTGTGCACCAGCTAAGTACTCTGTTTCTCTTGGTTTTGGCTGCATTCTTTTCTCAACTTATCTTCTTTGAATTTTTTAATTTTACAAGGTTGAGTATAGTGGTTCTGGTTCCCCTTGGCTTTAGACCAAGTGGGTTTCATTGGTTTTGACGATCCCACACTGGGGAATTATTTTATATATATATATATATTTTTTTTGGTCGGGGGGGGGGGACGGGTGGGGTCTGGTGTTCTTTTTTTGATAGTGCAAAGGATATTGGGTACATAGGATCAACAACAATTACACCATCCTTGTTAGGCCTACTCCCTCAACCTTGTCATCTACAACTATGGACTGAAACTACATCTCATTATGGGATAGAATTCCCAGACCAAATTCGGGGTCTTAGCACCCCTTGCTTTGCCAAATAATCCAGTTCTGAAATATGCAATATGTAGGTATAGGTTCTTGGTGTTTGATTTTGGTTGCCACCTACAAACCTTACGGTGAAAAGATATCAAGTATGGTACAAGGGCAAAGATGATTAAAAAAAAAAAAAAACTAGTAGTCTCACCAAGAATCTATGGAGTTTTGGAATCTTTCCACTGCTCTCCACCTTCCCCTTCTCCCCTCAAAAAGAGACTTGGGCATTTGTATAGAAAAGAACATGATGGACTAATGTGGAGATGTCTTCTGGAAACTTCCATCATGTTGTTTTCTGATTGATCTTGTTTCACTTCTAAGAATCTATGAGATGTTGGATTTGACATGTCAAAGACAGGTCAATTCATTGAGTCCATGCATCTCTGATTTACGGAGATCCTATAGTAACTTGAAGGTTATTATTCCCTTGTATCTTTGTTCTGCTATTCATCATAGTGAAGATTCTTTGAAGGGAAGTCTGCCTCTCCTTTCCCGTCTGAATTTTGACGCCATTATTTGTTTTATAGTGCTCAAAACTATTCTAGTAAGAAATGCATAAAGTTGTCTCGCTTATTATTTGTCTAGATAGGAGGGGGTACTCTGATGGGAGCAAGTTTAACATGTACTGCAAGCGTGAAAGGAGTCTTGAAGATTTTCAAAACCATGAAGGCATGAACTTTCTCCTTTGGGAAGAGGGGTTCCTTTATAGGTGACTTGAGCGACTACTCTAGTAAAAAATGCAAGGTGGCTCAGATACTATTTGTGGAGATAATGGGCATGGAAAATTGGGTCAACTCTATTTTGTGCGGAAAAGGAGTCCTGAAGATCGTAACAAAACCCTTCCTCTCCACTTGAATTTTCTTTTGGAAGGTGGGGTAGCCCATTGATTGCTCCTCTTGGAATGCTTACCCTCCTTTCATGCATGAGCTCTGTAATCTTGCTTGAGAATGACTGGGATGCACAATTGATTAGCTGATTCCTGTTTACCATTTACATACTACATACATGTGAAGGGGTGGAAACGACCACCACCTTGAGTTGTACCCACACAAATGCTTCAGAGAAGGATTTGGAAGGTTTGAGTGATCCTGTTCTCCTGTCATTATTATTATTAGGTTGGATCAATGTGGTTTGTGAGTGTTCTTACAGATTTAGAGATTCCTTTGATGATGATGACTCTCATTCTCTTCTGATTCCTCTGCTCTAGTTGATTCTGCTCCATGATGAGATTACATGATGGGGGAACGAATTCTTGTTTTGATTTATGGTTCTGATAAGGCATTTTCTTTTTGGGTTCGGTCAACTTCTCTCAACAGTTACCTTCTGGATTTCTTTTATGTTTTGTGGTTATGGTTAGTTATTGGGTGTCATTTCTTATTTACGGTTGGGCTTTCTCTCATTTTATGATCACTTACTGGTTTGTTCATCTTTTGGAAATGCTACATGAATGTAATGCCAGAAGGAACAAGTGATATGTTTACATCAAGTAAGATTGTGCTTTTTATTGTACAGGAAAATTTGTTTCTGTTTTTCTCTGCCTTTTTGAAAATCAATTTAGATCTGAAAATGCTTCTACTCTGCAGGTGAACATGAGAAAGCTTTGGTTTGCTTTTACATGAACCTGGGCCGTTGAATGAAGAAACACTCGTGACATGAAAATCCTCTTTGAACAAAATTAGCTGCTACATCCACCCTCGTCAGCAGTAAAATTTCTGCCTTGCCATGTGAAAAATGTCTCAGGTGTGTGTATTTTTCTGGCAGGCAACAGAGTTTGGCCATAGTACAAATGAAGTGAACAGGCACTGGGGAGTGCTTCAGGACTGAGTCTTTTGGAAATGCCAGCTGCCTCCCTGGGAGTGGGAGGGCCAGTTGCTTACAAGTGATGTAAACATCGTCCAGGTGACAGTCGTTCAGAATTTTATCGGTCAGATTTATTTTCTTTTTTTTGTTAGGAAAGCTGTTCCATTAGTCTTCTTGCATTTTTCTTTCAACGTGTCCATTGTGTGAAGTTTGAGCAGGCGGTAGCTTCATGGGCACATGTTATTCTTGGTACAATGGTTACATCTTTGGTCCTTTTCTGTTGGGTTTTTCTTCTCCTTAGATTTTCTCTTTATTGGATTTTTGGTGGAAAGAACAATATCTTGATCATTTGTATTCAGATCATCTCTTCATTAAATGCTACTTTTCCGTCGACTAATAAATACAATTTTTTTTTAATCTAAAACCAGTTACCCGAGATTTTGATGATGAACTGCATCATCTCTTCGTTTGTCCCTCCTTTCTCCCTCTCCTCCCCTCCACCCTCTTTTTTAATACCAATGGCTATGTGAGACACATGAGAGGTGCGAGGGGCAATACACATGAGATATGGTTCATTGGGCACCATGCTACTTCAAGTTCTGATCCAACTGAGCGAGAGTTTCTGACCACTCTGGCTGGTGAACCGTCAGTAATACCGGGATGTGCTCTCTTCATGTTGCCCACCCTTGAGCACTGGAATAAGCACCCTTTCTGCTCTCCAGTCCTTATGAAGCATAGAAAATCCCTGGGGTTTGGGCCAACTCTTCTAAGAAGTTGAAAATTTGAGTTGTGCCCCATCTCAACAAATCATTAAATATAGATAGAAAGTAGGATGCCAGTCCGTTGCAGGACAACATGGTTGAGCTTGGCGTGGTTGATAGATTTCCTGAACAATATAAGCCTTGTTTGACAAAATTTCCCTTCTGGGGAGCACTTCCGAGTGGATCCAGAACTTCAGCAGGCCCACCCCTAACCACCCCCCCCCCTTCCCAAAAAGTGACCATCTGATTACTGGGAGTCACTGGTACACACCTGAAGGCACTCCCAGCGATTGAATCTGAGTTCCTTCCGAGCTAGAAGTGATCTTTTTCATGATTCCATTTTAGGTGAGCACTCGCTGTTGACATGGAGATGAATTCCCTCGCCGTGCCTTTTGCGGTTGTTACGTTTAGTCGATCATGTTGGGACTTAGGGCCAAAAAACTGCTCCAGTTTGGGGTCAGGTCTGGCCGTGTAATATAGCTTGGTAACTTTCTCTGTCCCTTCTGGGATAGATATTGGCCGTCCTGGATTGGTATCGGTTCAGATTGATCCCAGTCCCGATTACTAACACCATCGTCCCAACCTAAGGTCTGATTTCATATTATTATTAGGCAAAAAGGCTCTTTGAACCTAGGGCACACATTGTTACTCCTTACACTCAGCCCTTCACCATCTCGTCTTCTCTAGTTCTAGTTTTTCGTCGCTGAACGCAAAAGACAGATATAACACTGCTATCTCTAGACTCGCATCTCCACTCTTAAGTCTTTGCTAAGGACTTAATTGAGTAATCAAAAATTTGTGTTTGATTTATGTTTATATCTATTTAAGAGAAATCTATATTTAAAAATCGACTTTCAACAACTATCTAAATCCGTCCGAAAGTTATAAGTTGCGGATATAAAATAATATAAATATTATATGTTTGATTTGAATCCATTTACATCCCTACTGTTTATTCTCAATTTTCAGGGGCAAAAAGAGGGTTCTGTGTTCTTTTTGGTTTTTTGGGTGCAAACACTCTCTTGAAAACCCGCCGGGGGGTGGGAGGGTCGGGGAGTGAAAATGGGGCATACAATCTATAGAAGGTCAAGGGAGGAAGACCTCCACAGCCCACAATGAGTGAAGGTCACCACCCAATTGGAAATAGAATGGGCAGCAACATATGCCGATTCATTCACATTGTTAAATAGACAAACCTCACAGCGAGTCTACAATAGTAGAATATCACGAACATTGGTAGAGATCTCAGTCAGAGGCCGAGCTAAGGCATCAGTAAGGCACCAGATCAAGGCCTGGAAATCTGAGTAGATGATAATATTCTATAGAACAACATCTAGAGTAGACTGAAGAGCCATCCTGAGTGCAAGGGTCCCTCCAACTAGAGCAGAATTCCGACCAGAAAAGAGAGAACACAGCATCCAAGCCCCACAGCCCTCGACATTATAGAAAGATGCTAAGTTTGTCTCGAATTCTGGACCCATTTTGAAGATTGATTCATTCCAACATATTTTGGTGCCGACTTGAATGGGAAGTTTCAGTCTCGTTCAACTGAATTGACCGCGACCTAATGGGTGGACCCATGACTTGAAATATATAATGTACTATCATCTTGTTGAGTTTATTCATTGTAATTTGGGGGGGTTTTTCGAGCTAGGGTTTCCGGGTGAGTTTTCTTGCCGCTGCTTGGGTGTAATCTCTCTTCTGCATAGTGAAAGATCTTCTTCTTTGCCCAAGGACGTAGCACACCACATCGGTGTGTGAACCTCGTTAAATCTCTGTGTGTTGTGCTATCTGTCTTGATTTATTTTCGTATTTCTTGATGTTTGCTTAACAAAAAAGCTGCATCAATAAATATGAGAAAAGAATCAATGGGGGACCTCAGGTGGGGGAAGAGCAGAGTAAGCAGAGGCATTAAAGCCAGTGGAACTATAGATTAAAACCATAGTTTCACTTTCACCCACATTTTTATCTACTGGGGAAATCCAGGATCTGAAAGGGGAAAGAGAAACATGAAAAATTCTATAATTTCATTGCTTTCAAATCTCCCAAACAATAGTAAGCACGTACAACAAAGAATATATTCTGTTCAATCTTAGTGGAGCCAGGAGGACGACCCACTCATGCACAGTCAAAGAGCAAACACAACAAGTAAACCAGATTTGCTGTGCAAAGGGGCATATAAAGAGGCCTTGCTCATCCCTTTCGGACTAAATTAACCACTACCTGGGCACAAATTTAAAGCTGAAATTTTCTACTGCTTCAGGTTGACCATTATTGATTGTGAGAAAATTTCTTGTGTTTCATTTACTAGGTAATAGTATATATACATGAGTACATGAGATAATAGATTGATTTAGTTACCTATGGAAGATCGGATTACAATCTGATTCTTCCAAGAGTAACAATACACAATTTCTAAGTTTCCAACTACAAAAGATAGGATAATAAAAAATCTGAGATCTTGTGGAGCTTGATATCACATGTGAGATTGTGATGCTGATGTGGAAATCTTATCACCCAAGTATCTGTAAGTTGGAGCGTTGATCAATACTGAGCAATACACCCCCTCAAGTTGTAGGTGGAGGAGACCGAACCTTCAACTTGTCCCTCAAGAATTGAAATCGGGCAGTGGCAAGAGGTTTAGTGAGAGCATCAACGAGCTGATCAGTTGTGGAGATAAATTGCATAGTCAACTGATGATTGGCCACACGCTCACGAACGAAGTGAAAATCAATCTCTACATGTTTGGTGGGAGCATGGAGCACCGGATTGGCCGATAAATATGTGGCACCTATATTATCACACCACAGGATTGGGGGACCTTGAATAGGATAGCTCAATTCCTGAAATAGAGATTCCAACCATATGAGTTCGGCAGAGGCATCTGCTAATGCTTTGTACTCAGCTTCAGTTGAGGAACGAGCCACAATTTTCTATTTGCGAGAGGACCAGGAGATCAGGTTTGGCCCAAGGTAGATGGCGTAAGCACCAGTGGACCGACGATCAGAACTGCTGTAATACCCTGCTTCTTAAACCCGGTCTGATTTCGCGTTTGAACCGGTTTAACCATGCAGGAACCGAACCAGAGGGAGTTAGAGCGGGTTCCTTATGGGCTATGATGGCAAGGGTGACCTTAAACACCGGCTGGCCCGACAAGTCCGAGCCAGTGCCAAAAGAGACGGGAGTGCCCAAGCCGTGTACATGCACCTACCATAAGGCCATGTACGGATAAAGCAGGTATTATAGCCGTATTTTAAGGTATATACGTATGCTACATCGTATGCCAGGGGTGGGGTTCGCGCCAGGCCCGAACTCTGTCAAAATCTCAAGTTTTGGCCCTCAGGTGGGCGGACAGGTGGGTGCACCCACCCACCTGAGTGACCCATCCATGTGCACTATTCACTTGTTTAGGAAATATATATATATATATATAGCATTTATGTTTTCTTTTCTTTTCATTTATGACACCCGTACGTTGGTGAGAATAGAAAAGAGGAGAGAGAAAAGAAAGGGAAGAAGAAGGGAAGAGAAGGAAGAGGAAGAAGGGAAGGATTTCAGCGGCGCCGAAGCTTGATCTTTCCATTCCGGCGCCGGAAGAGTGATCTTCAACTTTAGATCTACAATTGGAGGTAAGCAAAGTCGAGTTCTTTGAACGTTCATCATACCCAAGCTTAAACCCTTGATTCGAGTAGGGTTTCTTGAGATCTTGTAAATCCCATTTAAAATGATGAATCTAAGGTTTAATGGATGATTTATGTGTTGATCTTGAAGGGTTGGAAGAGGTATTGACAAGGTGGAAGAAGCATTGTGGGTTTGAAGTGATTTGGAGGGTTTGAGGTTGTTCTTGAGCAAAGAAGGTAAGATGATTTCCCATCCCTTGAATCTAACCTAGATCTAGGTTAGAACCATCCTATAGGACCTTGAAGGTGTGAAGAATGGGTTGGGAAAAGCCCCATTTAAATCCCCAAAGAATGGAGAAAGTTGGGAAGAAACAGGGTTTTTCCCGCCAAGACCGGTGGGTGCAACCGGTGGGCGCAATCGGTGGGCCCCTACCCACCTGTGGGCACCCACCTGAGAGGGCAGGGGGGCCTTCGGGCACAACCGACGGGCCCAAACGGCTGGCCTACAGGCGGGCCCCTACCCACCGGTCCAAACCGGTGGGTAGGACTGGTGGGCCAGACTGCCCACCTGTCTGACCCACCCATGTGGCTCCGAAGGTGATCCTTATGTCCGATTGAACCCAAATCGGACGTGTGACCTTCTTTTGACGTTCTAAACATGATTTTGTCATCGAATATCATTAATTTTGATCCTAAAATGGTGAAGTACTAACCCGTTCAATTATGTTAGGTTCACCGAATCCTACCCGATTCGCACCGGATCTCACCCGTACCGAACGGGAGTCCTTGTACGCTACAGGTAAGTGGGGAGAGGACGTTTGGCCTTGTTTCAAGGCATTGTTTGCCATTCATTTAATTATATCTAGTCTAGTTATGCCATCATGAATATGCTATGTAGATTAGTCATTCCTCACATTGTTATGCATATGTGCTATGTTTACTTTCTAAATGCCAATTGAATGTGGACATCATGGTACATGATGCATTGATAGGCTAGATGCCGTAGTCGGCTTGGAAACGAGTGCATTGGTGGCCAGTGGAATGGGACACGGAGGCACTATGTAATCTTACTATTGTCATATAGGAGCATGCGGTATTAGGATTTTCACCATCCCGTGCTACGACCCTTCCCAACAGGGGTTAAGGTGTTGGGTTATCATTTGGAGGGAAGCAGTGGTCGCAGTCATCGGGTCACTGTGGCGGTTAGACATAACGTCCGGCGGGTCATGTAGGACAGTCGGCAACCCCGGTGATACATTCAAGAGGGCCAATCGTACTACTTTTAAATTGCTGGAGTCAGCACCTTTATTTTTAATCATTTACATTTCTGTTGAGAGCCGGTGGATGGCATTGTCTTTACTTTTTCGAGTACTCACAGTGGGCCTTCTCCGACAGCCCTATGGGCATATCGCGGGAGGGAGTTCACGGCTCGTACTCGGAGTATACGCGCACTGTGGCTGTAGTAGCACTAAAACCAAGGACTTAGTAATGTTGCTTAGGTGGATGTGATTTAAAATGTATAGCATGGCATGTAGTGCATATGATTGTGTTTTGATGTGTGGACTGCTGTGTGGTCCATCTTACCACTTACTGAGCTAGTGAGCTCATTCCACGTATACACCCCTTTTTAGATGATTTTACAGGTCATACATCTGAGGAGCATGGGGTGGGTCCCACAATCGAGTTTCCTGAAGAGGACTGGTGGACCCCTGAGGAGTTAGAGCACGACACTGACTGCTCGTGCGAGAGTTGTGCTACGGGATAGCAGTTCTGAGGCCGAACTGAGCTCCACCTTTGAGGCCGTGCTGAGCTCCACTTCTGAGGCCGAGCTGAGCTCTTCTATGTGATGCCGAGCTGGGCTCAACCCTTGATGCCGAGCTGAGCTCTAGCCTTGATACCGAACCGAGCTGTGTACTCTGATTGTTTTGGTGGATTCCCTTATGTACTTGATATTTGAATTTTATTTTTATTGTGTAAATATCATGCCTTCGGGCCAAAATGTATATAATTATTGTATCACAATTCGGGTATCAAGTATTATGGGATTATTCTCAGGTAAAACTTAGTCTTCCGCTGATCTGATGAGCTTATATTAGTTGTGTGTATGCTGTGGTGGAATACAACATCTGATGATCCTGGCAGGTTTGGGTTAACCGGTGTTAACCCGGTCACTGGCCCGGTTATGTGAGAACGGGGTGTGACAAACGGTGGTATCAGAGCGTGATGCTCTGCTCCACTCACAGCATACCATTAGAATCCCGTAGACTCTATAATAGGGAAATGGGGTTAGGTTAATGTAAAAGCTTTAAAGATTAAAAGCCAAAGAATGAAGTATTAAAAAGGGTTGCATTAGATGTTGCATTCATGTCATGCGTGAGAGTAAATAAAAGGTAATTAAGTTGGTGATATAACCTATCGCGTACTAGTTTGACGAAATTTCGGCAGCATAACGGCGTAAAATGGGATTTCCAAAAATTTTACACACAACACTTGATAAACAACATATTCAATACGACAAGGCTAAAAAGTAACAAGAACCACCACAACTAAACTACACAAGTATTCCACATTTGAATTCACCATAAAAATCACTATCCAAAAATATATTATTCCACAATGAATCCAGTTACAGCGCAAATACAAGGAATAAGAAGAAATGAAAAAAATACAACAAGGTCTACAAAAAGGGAAAATAGATAAACAGCTGGTGTGGGCGAGCTAAGCCCTCACTGGTCATCGTCGTCATCATCGATGATCACCACGTTCGCCGGAGGCCTAGAGTTGAAGTCGAGGCGATGGTCGTAATAGTCAAACCTCGCGTTCACCAGCCGTACCGCCCTCCGTAGTCGGCCAAAATCTACTGACATGGCGCTGGCCGTGGTGTCCAAGTCCTGACCTAGCCTGAGGAAGGAATCCTCCAAAGTGGCCTACCTCTCCAGGATGCGTTCCTCCCTGGAGGCACTCTCGTCCAGCCTTCTCAGTAACTGAACTTGGCCATCCTGCAAGGCCCGCATGGTGGACATCATGCCCTCGAAGTCGTATGCACCACTCCCAGGGGGTGGGGCTCTATGTGGTGAGGCTGCAGCCCTGGAGGAACTAGGACCGAGGCCTCTCGACTCCTGAGGGTATGCCATCACCCACCAGATCATCCTCCTCGTCCTGAGGAACGTAGTCCTCATCCTCCTCGCTGGACTCCTCCTCCATGTGGACATCCTCCATAGGGGCAGCCCTCCTACCCCTACCTCTCTGAGCTCCTGCTCTCGGAGGTGTATCCATGAGGGTATGGAGACCCATCCTCAGGAGGTTACTCCTGTCGAACCTATCAGCCGGAGTCTTCCCCTCCTCGCCGCTCAGGTCCACCCCGAAGAACTCGAAGATCTTAGTGAGGATCCTGCCATAGGGGAATCCTCCATCCTCAGGGTGGGAAGTGTGGTGCTCCATCGTCCTGAGAATGATATACGGAAGGCACAAGTGCTCATCGCCTCCCTCTGGGGCCGTGTAGATGCAGTACACGATGAAGGCCGCCATGAAACCCACCTGGTTCTGATGACCTCCTCTGGGGAGCAGGTTGAACTAGACCAATCGGGCAAATAAATGAACCTCGGGGTAGAAGGACGTCTTAAACTCTGGACGGGTACTGCTACCGCAGATGGTCTCGTAGATGAAGTCCGGCATCTCCAGGCTCATGAATGGTCCCAGAGGCTTACTCCTGGGAGGACTGTAGTATCGGTGCCCCACCATCGATATGCCCAGGATGTTGGCCAAGGTATCCACTGTCAGTTGGATGTCTACCCCCTTCACCAAGCTGCCTATGGTGAACTCCCCGTATGGATAAGACACCGCCAAGTTGTAGTAGAACCGACGGACTAGCTGCTCGTAGCATGGTTGGTTTACGTGGAGGATAGAATCCCAGCCCAGTGCTAAGAACCTCTCCTGAAGCCGAGCCTTGTAGAAGTCGTCGACTATCAAGGTCTTCTCCATCATCACCAACCTCTTCAGGAAAATCGGCCAGTTGGCTGCTGCCTCTGCACTAAGGAAGTGCTCCTCATCATAGTCTGTAGGGTCAGACCGGGCAGGTCTGGGTCTCCCTGTGCGGGGGGCTGAAGAGCTGGTCTCCGCACTCTTTTGCTTAGAAGCGGTAGTCTTACGTCTAACGCCAGAGGAAGAGGGTCCCTTGCCGGTGCGAGATGACATCCTGGCAAGAAGAAAAGAAAGCGGGGTGAGTAAAGAAAAGAAAATGACAGCAGTAAAAGGGAAGCCCAAAACCCAAAATTCTTGCAAAATGGAAAAGGCGACAAGCTAGAAATGATAGGGAACTTATGGACATGATGCACGGTAAGTGACAAAGGGGAAACATGCTAAAACAGTAAAATAACAGCAAGGAGCATACGTGACATGAGAGGATTCAATTGCAATGCGCAAACTCAGTCACAATGGAGTAAAAGCTTGAAACCCTAGATCTAGAATGAAATGCCATGGTAGCGGGATCATGAAGGTACAAAAACATACCCAAATAGACTATGGAGGTCCATGAATACAAGTATGTGATGAAGATCAAGGAAACCAATACAAAAGAGGGGTTTTTCATGGGAATACATGGGGATTCCAAGCATAATGGACAATTCATGAAATCTATAGCATGTTAAGTACAAATCAAGTGAAATGCATCACAAAGGAATCATCAATTGGAGAAAAAGAGCGAGAATTGAAGAAATCCCCAAATTTGGAAACCTAGGGCACGATTTGGGGTTTTCTCCAAATGAGGAGATAAAATCCTAATAAACTACAAAAGACCGCAAGAGAAGCATCATAATCACATGGCAACACTATTCTATGGAGAGGAATATAGAAAGAAAGCCTAGACTAAGGTCTACACATGCATTTTACCCCCAAATGAAAATTCTGAGAAAGGAAGAGAAGAAACTTACTTGGAAGTGAGAGTTGAACCTTCTCAAAAAGGCGCCGAGTTGATGAGTAGACTCGCGAGTAGACGCGTTGAGGAGACCTCCAAGATCGCCCAAGGAAGAGAGGGAGAAAGAGAAAGAAGTTGGGGAAAGAGACAAGACAGAACAGGGTCTGTAGGGCCCTGTTCGTGTTTTTACTCGGGCAGGACCGGCGGGCTCGACTGGCGGGCCCGATTGGCGGGCCCCTACCCGCCGGTGCCACCCATCAGTTTGAGGTACTGGGACCAACTGGCTCGATCGGCAGGCCCCTACCCTCCGGTGCAGCCCACCGGTTGTGAAAATTTGGAAAATTTTGAGAAATTTTTCCCCTCCTCCTAGCATGATTATATTGATTCTTATTATTGATATTATTCCTATATTAATGTGTTATGGTCAAGTGGGACCATTGACACACCTGTTGGGGCATTGGCCCTGTATCTCAGAAATTAAGTTACGGTTAATTTCAGACTATCATACACTACAATACCTTATGTGATGGCATATATTTGTGTGCCGAAATCAATTCTACGGTATTTAACCAATATGGTGTGTGATATGTTCCAGGCACAGGGATACGATGGTACGTACTAGATCCGGTAGTAATGCCCGAGGTACCTCGCAGGGTCCTCGTCCGGTCGGTCGACCACTGAATCCCAGGAGGTCCCGCTCTGTGGGGCAAACCTCACCTCCACTACCTCCAGAGACCCTTGGTCAGGGTGGGGCACATGGGGACCCACCTATGACTACACTCCCGGACCCTCCACCGGTCATTACACCAGGAGATGTTGCTACTATAATTCAGCAGTCACAACAGGCTTTTCAGCAACAAATGCTTCAGCAACAGCAAGCATTTATGACTGCTATTCAGCAACAGTTGGACTTTTCTCAACCGGGTCAACCTCCTCGGGTACTCACTCCACAGGACCCGCCTGTAGGGTCGGGAATGGGACCACAAGGGGGAGGTACACCTCCAATTCCACCATTCGGTGTTCCTCAGTATGGGATGCCTCCTCCATACTCTTACTATCCGGCTTATGCTCCTAACTTCCCGCCGACGAATAATACGTCAAGGGTAGTGGAGCCATTCAAGAGGAACTTACCACCTGTATTCTCTAAGGTGGGGAGTGATCCTCTGGAACCGGACCAATGGATCTAGGAACTAGAGAAAATATTTGAGGTGCTCGAGTGCATGGAGGCACAGAAACTCATTTGTGCTGGGTTGCAACTTAAGAAGGAGGCAAATTCTTGGTGGCAAGCCTCCAAGCCCATATTGTTGGCTGCCCATCCAGAACCCACTTGGGAACAGTTCAAGGAGTTGTTCTTAGACAACCATTATCCACGCAGCTTCAGAGACCGCAAGGAGACTGAGTTCATGGCTTTAACTCAAGGAGGTAAGACTGTCCTTGAGTACCAACAACAATTCGAGAGTTTGTTCCATTTTGCCCCAAGGCATATGAGGACAGCTGAAGAGAAGGCAGCGAGGTTCCTAAAAGGCCTAAAAGCATCTATTGGGTCTATACTTGAGGTCTTGGATTTGATCGAATATGGCCAGATTGTGCAGAAGGCCAAGACCATGGAGGATAAGCAAAAGGGAGAACAGTCCCTCGCCCCTGGACTGTGGAAGAGAACAAACCCATTTTCGGATATGGGAAATTCCTCCAAAGCATACCGCGGGTTGTACAGTTCTGGGCCTATGTATAGGCAGCCCTATAGGCCATCTGGCTACCCTCATAGACCAGTTGGTGGTTCGGGTTCCACCTCTTTTCGCCCGAACACTAGTGTGGCATCTACAGCTCCAAGGCCACCTCGACCTCCATCTGCAATGGGTCAAGTGCAGAGGGGCCCCGACCCAATTCCGACATCTTAGATTCGTTGCTTCAACTGCCATTCATATGGGCATTATGCAAAAGACTGTCGGGTCAGACCAGCCTTGCCCTCCAGTCAGCCCTCTGCGTATCGACCTCCCTTAGCTCGGGGAAATCAACCACAGGGAAGGATGTATCCTCTATCAGCCGAGGAAGCTAAGGCCAGTACAGAAGTAGTAGCAGGTACATTTTAAATTAAGAAATTCATTATGATTAATATTGATGACCTGCTGAAATTATATGTATTGTTACACTAGGTATCCTACCCATATCAGGCATACTAGCCTATGTTTTATTCGATTCAGGAGCTACTCATTCATTCGCATCTAAGAGATTTACAGAGAAACTTGGGATGCCACCCAGAATCCTAGATCACGGAATGATTGTCAGTATGCCTACGAGTGAAGTTACTCAGTTGAAGGAAGTGTATGGGCCATGCCCAGTGGAAATTAGTGGAAAGAACTTTGATGCACAACTCATTAAGTTCAATATGCAGAATTTTGATGTTATACTGGGTATGGATTGGTTGTCGGCTCATCGAGCTAATGTGATGTGTGTTGAAAAGCTGATTTGGGTGACAGATGATGAAGGGAAAGAATTGGTATACCGAGCAGATAAAATGAAACGGGTGAGGAAGGTCCTTGTCTCTGCTCTTCAAGCGGTAAAGTTGCTAGAAAGTGGATGTCAGGGTTACTTAGCATCGATACTTGATGTTGATGTAAGGATTGCACCTCTAGAAGAAGTAAAGGTGGTGAAAGAGTTTCCCGACGTTTTCCCAGATGATTTGATGCATTTACCACCTGATAGAGAGTTGGAGTTTGCCATAGACTTGACTCCTGGAGCAGCTCCAGTTCTAAGGCTCCATACAGGATGGCACCAGCTGAATTGAAGGAGTTGCAGATGCAGTTGCAGGAATTATTGGAAAAGGGGTTTATTCGCCCAAGTGTTTCACCTTGGGGTGCCCCAGTGTTGTTTGTCAAGAAGAAAGATGGCAGCTTGCGTATGTGCATCGATTACCGGGAATTAAATAAGCTAACCATTAAGAACCGGCATCCATTACCACGCATTGATGATCTATTTGACCAGTTGCAGGGAGCCAGAGTATTTTCAAAGATAGACCTTCGGTCCGGCTATTATCAGCTCAAGATAAAGAGCAGCGATATACCCAAAACAGCATTTAGGACTCGATACGGTCACTATGAGTTCCTAGTGTTATCTTTCGGGTTAACCAATGCACCGGCAGCATTCATGGATCTAATGAATTGAGTATTTCAGGATGTGCTCGATAAATGGGTAATTGTTTTTATTGACGACATCTTGATCTACTCCAAGACCGAAGAGGAGCACACTCAACACTTGAGAATGGTGTTACAGAGGTTGAGAGATCAACAATTGTTTGCCAAGTACAACAAGTGTGAATTCTGGCTTGAACAAGTTGGATTCCTGGGGCACGTAGTGTCTAAAGCCGGAATCGAAGTAGATCCTGAAAAGGTGAAAGCAGTAGTGGAATGGGAAAGCCCCAAGAATGTTACTGAAATTAGAAGCTTCTTGGGTTTGGCTGGATATTACCGGCGCTTCATTGAGAATTTTGCTCGGATCTCAGCACCAATGACCAAGTTGACTAAAAAGGGTGTGAAATTCGACTGGGTAGAGGAATGTGAGAAGAGCTTCCAGGAATTGAAAGAAAGGTTGGTGACGGCCCCTGTGTTGACTATTCCTAAAGGCACAGGTGGAATGATAGTCTATACCGATGCTTCCAAAGTTGGTTTGGGTTGTGTTCTCATGCAACGGGGTAAGGTAATAGCGTATGCACCCCGACAACTAAAGGAGTATGAGAAGAATTACCCCACTCATGACTTGGAACTAGCTGCAGTCATTTTTGTCCTTAAGATCTGGCAACATTATTTGTATGGGGAGAAGTGTGAGATATACAGTGATCACAAAAGCCTGAAGTACTTCTTCACCCAGAAGGATCTGAACATGAGATAGAGGAGATGGCTTGAACTCATGAAGGATTATGACTGTGACATTCAGTATCATCCCGGCAAGGCAAATGTAGTGGCAGATGCATTGAGTCAGAAGACACAGACTGTGTCGCTCTCATACTTAGCAGTCAGCCCACCACTCGTGCAAGAGGCGATGCTAATGGATGAAACCCTCTTATATGAAGGGGCAACCTTAGAGCTTGAACCTCAACCAGAAAACCTTAAATGGTTGACTGTATCCTTGACGGCTCTACAGGTGCATTCGGCAATTAGGCAAGAGGTAATAATGAAGCAACCTTTGGATCCTGAATTGCAGCGGATCAGAGTTAAGGTTCAAGATCAAACAATGAACGACCCAGATTTTGCTTTAGCCAGTGATGGGGCATTAATGTTTCGAGACAGATTGTGTGCACCCGATGATTTGGATATACAAGACAAAATAGTGCGAGAAGCACATAGCTCCGAGTACTCACTTCACCCAGGAAGTACCAAGATGTACAAAGACCTCAAACAAAGTTACTGGTGGCCAAACATGAAAGTCACCATAGCTCTGTATGTGGCGACTTGTCTTACCTGCCAGAAAGTAAAAGCTGAGAGGCATCGACCTTATGGTACTCTTCAGCCACTCCCAGTACCAGAATGGAAGTGGGAAAGGATTACAATGGACTTCGTCACCGGACTACCAAGTACACCTAAGGGAATGGACGCGATATGGGTGATCGTGAATCGGCTTACCAAGACTACTCATTTCATTCCTATCAAGACCAAGTTCTCCATGACCAAACTAGCACAACTTTATATGGACAACATAGTGCGCTTACATAGAGTGCCAGTGAGCATTGTTTCAGATAGGGACCCAAGGTTCACTTCCAGATTTTGGAAAAGCTTACAGCGTGCCTTGGGATCACAATTGAATTTGAGTACTGCTTTTCACCCACAGACGGATGGTCAGTCGGAGCGAACCATACAGATATTAGAGGACATGCTCAGGGCATGTACTATGGAGATGAGTGGCAGTTGGGAAGAATATATACCTCTTATGGAGTTTGCATATAACAACAGTTACCAAGCTACAATTGGGATGGCTCCGTATGAGGCGTTATATGGCAGAAAGTGCAGAACTCCTTTGTATTGGGATGAGGTAGGTGAACGTCGAATGTTAGGACCTGAGATGATACAAATGACTTGTGACAAAGTCGACGTTATTAGAGAACGGATTAAAGCAGCTCAGTCCCGTCAAAAGAGCTATGTGAACACCCGCAGAAAAGACACTGAATTTTAGCCAGGAGAAAAGGTATTTCTCAAGATCTCTCCTACTAAAGGGTTGCAAAGGTTTCACAGAAAGGGGAAGTTGAGCCTAAGATACATTGGACCATTTGAGATCTTAGCCCGGGTTGGCTCAGTAGCCTACATGCTTGCTCTGCCACCTTCACTTGGGGATGTTCATAATGTATTCCATGTATCCATGCTGAAGCGATACGTTCATGACCCCTCTCATGTATTACCCGTGGAGCCAGAATACCTTGAAGCTGACATGACCTATACGGAACAGCCAGCTGAAATTTTGGACCAGAAGGTGAAAACCCTTCGCAACCGCTCCATTTCCTATGTAAAGGTGCGATGGGATGATCATTCACTTGAAGAAGCATCTTGGGAGGTAGAGGATGAAATGCAAGCCAAGTACCCTCATCTTTTTGATCAACCAGGTACGCAATTTCGAGGACGAAATTTTTCAGAAGGGGGGGTAATGTAATACCCTACTTCTTAAACCCGGTCTGATTTCGCGGTTGAACTGGTTAACCGTGCAGGGACCGAACCAGAGGGAGTTAGAGCGGGTTCCTTATGGGCTATGATGGCAAGGGTGACCTTAAACACCGGCTGGCCCGACAAGTCCGAGCCAGTGCCAAAAGAGATGGGAGTGCCCAAGCCGTGTACATGCACCTACCATAAGGCCATGTACGGATAAAGCAGGTATTATAGCCATATTTTAAGGTATAAACGTATACTACATCATACGCTAGGGTGGGGTTCGCGCCAGGCCCGAACTCTATCAAAATCCCAAGTTTTGGCCCTCAGGTGGGCGGATAGGTGGGTGCACCCACCCACCTGAGTGACCCATCTATGTGCACTATTCATTTATTTAGGAAGCATATATATAGCATTTAGGATTTTCTTTTCTTTCCATTTATGACACCAGTTCGCTGGTGAGAATAGTAAAGAGGAGAGAGAAAAGAAAGGGAAGAAGAAGGGAAGAGAAGGAAGAGGAAGAAGAGAAGGATTTCAGCGGCGCCGAAGCTTGATCTTCCCATTCCGGCGCCGGAGGAGTGATCTTCAACTCTAGATCTACATTTAGAGGTAAGCAAAGTTGGGTTTCTTGAACATTCACCATACCCAAGCTTAAACCCTTGATTCGAGTAGGGTTTCTTGAGATCTTGTAAATCCCCTTTGAAATGAGGAATCTAAGGTTTAATAGATGATTTATGTGTTGATCTTGAAGGATTTGAAGAGGTATTGACAAGGTGGAAGAAGCATTGTGGGTTTGAAGTGATTTGGAGGGTTTGAAGTTGTTCTTGGGCAAAGAAGGTAAGATGGTTTCCCATCACTTGAATCTAACCTAGATCTAGGTTAGAGCCATCCTATAAGACTTGAAAGTGTGAAGAATGTGTTGAGAAAAGCCCCCCATTTGAATCCCCAAGGAATGGAGGAAGTTGGGAAGAAACAGCAGTTTTTCCGCCAAGACCGGTGGGTAGGACGGGTGGGCCATCCAGCCCGCCTGTGAGCACCCACCTGAGAGGGCAGGGGCCTTCGGGCACAACCGACGGGCCCAACCTGCTGGCTAACCGGCGGGCCACCCTATTGGTCGGTCCTAGCAGGGGCCCCTGGCCCAACCGACGGGCCAGACTAGTGGGCCATACCGGCGGGCCCCTACCCACCGGTTCAAACCGGTGGCCCACCTGTCTGACCCACCCGTGTGGCCCAAAGGTGATTCTTACGTCTGATTGGACCCAAATCGGACGTGCGACCTTCTTTTATCGTTCTAAACATGATTTTGTCATCGGATCGTGTTAATTTTGATTCCAAAATGGTGAAGTACTAACCCCGCTCAATTATGTTAGGTTCACCAAATCCTACCCGTTTCGCACCGGATCTCACCCGTACCGAACGGGAATCCTTGTACACTACAGGTAAGTGGGGAGAGGACGTTTGGCCTTGTTTCAAGGCATTGTTTGGCATTCATCTAAATGTATCTAGTCTAGTCATGCCATCATGAAAATGCTATGTAGATTAGTCATCCTCACATTGATATGCATGTGTGCTATGTTTACTTTTCAAATGCCAATTGAATGAGATGTTTATATGTTGAATGTGGACATCATTGTGCATGATGCATTGATAGACTAGATGCCGTAGTCGGCTTGGAAACGAGTGCATTGGTGGCCCATGGTATGGGACTCGGTGGCACTATGCAATCGTACTATTGTCATATAGGAGCATGCGGTTTTAGGATTTTCACCATCCCATGCTACGAACCTTCCCAGTAGAGGTTAAGGTGTTGGGTTATCATTTGGGGGGAAGCAGTGGTCGTAGTTGTCGGGTCACTGTGGCGGTTAGACATAAAGCCCGGCGGGTCAATAGGACAGTCAACAACCCCGGTGGTACATTCAAGAGGGCCGGTGGACGGCATTGTCTTTACTTTTCCGAGTACTCATGGTGGGCCTTCTCCGACATCCCTATGGGCGTATCGCGGGATGGAGTTCGTGGCTCGTACTTGGAGTATACACGCACTGTGGTTGTAGTAGCACTAAAATCGAAGACTTAGTAATGTTGCTTAGGTGGATGTGAATTAAAATGTATTGCATAGCATGTAGTGCATATGATATGTTTTGCTGTGTGGACTGCTGTGTGGTCCATCTTACCACTTACTGAGCTAGTGAGCTCATCCCACGTGTGCACCCCCTTTTTAGATGATTTTGCAGGTCATACATCTGAGGAGCATGGGGTGGGTCCCACAGTCGAGTTTCCTGAAGAGGACTGGTGGACCCCTAAGGAGTTAGAGCACGGCACTGATTGCTCATGTGAGAGTTGTGCTGCGGGACCGCACTTCTGAGGCCGTGCTGAGCTCCACTTCTGAGGCTGAGCTGAGCTCTACTATGTGATGCCAAGCTGGGCTCAACCCTTGATGCCGAGCTGAGCTCTAGCCTTTGATACCGAGCTGAGCTATGTAATTTGATTATTTTGATGATTTCCTTTACGTACTTGATATATGAATTATACTTTTATTCTGTAAATATCATGCCTTCGGGCCCACATGTATATAATTATTGTATCACAATTCGGGTATCAAGTATTATGGGATTATTCACAGGTAAAACTTAGTCTTCCGCTGATCTGATGAGCTTATATTAGTTGTGTGTATGCTGTGGTGGAATACAGTATTAGTATCTGATGATCCTGGCAGGTTTGGGTTAACCGGTGTTAACCCGGTCACTGGCCCGGTTCAGTGAGAACGGAGTGTGACACATATGGACCTGGTGAACTGTCAGGATCCAGATCCCACACTGCACGCTTTATCTCATTTGGACCTGGGATCAAATCTAGAGATAGAAGATTCACCTCATCAATAAGCCTTGGGATAGCATCGAGCAAATCTAGATGATCTGTCACTAGAACTCTCTTCTGAAAATCTTCATAGAATTTGGACATGTAGCAAGCTAAATCACCTCTGTCAGAAATTATAGACTCATCAATTTTTTTGACTCTTCGAATAGTGTTTTTGGCTCTCTTAACTTTTGTGTAGAGGTGAAAAAACTTGGAGTTACGATCTCCCTCCTTCAGCCATCTAATCCTTGACTTTTCAGCCCATAATTTTTCATGATTTTTCATGGCAACCAAATAGGCAGATTTTGCATCGGCTTCTTGCCCAAAGAGGGAGTCGTCCATTCCCTGCAACTCAATTTGAGCTTGTATCTGGTCCAAAGCCTCTCTCGTTCTGACCAGTTCAATCTCAAAGTTTGGAAAATTTTCCCTAGCCCAGGTTTTAATGATCGGCCTCAGCCTTTTTAGCTTCTAAACAAGAATATAAGATGGCAGCCAGCAGGTGTTATGACTCCATGAATCAGCAACTTTCTTCAAAAAATTAGGGTGCTCTGTCCAAAACTTATGAAAGCGGAAAGGACAATTAGCAGGTCTAGGGTAAGCTTTAGAAAGAACAAGATTTGGATTGTGATCAGAAAAATCCCTTGGAAGGACCAATTGAGAACAATCCTGGAAGGTGTTCAACCATTCCTCATTACAGAATCCTCTATTGAGAATTGCAGAGACATTGTCCCTTCTTCTATTATTGGTTTAAGTGAACTTTGGTTGAGATGCTAGTTTTATCAATTTACATGAGTCCATCATAGCATTAAATTTCGCAGCAGAGCCGAGGTTAAAGGTATCAGGACCGCTCTTTTCATTAGGTGCAAGGGTAGCATTGAAATCTCCAACCACGGCCCATGGTTCAGCCAACACCGACACTGCCTTGAGATCCATCCAGAGCTCCCTTCTAATAGCTCTAAAATTGCTAGCGTGTACGGATGAAATGATAATAATTTTCCTTTCCAATCTACATGAACTGAAATTTGCTGATCAGAACTAGAAAAAATTGAAGGTTTAGGAATACCTCGCTTCCAGAGCAGCCATAGATTTGGAATATTTTCTCTTCTGGTATTGCAGATGACGTCTACTTCAAAGCCCAATTTTCTGAAGTAACGAGTTGGGCACTTGTTCACATCAATCATCAGTTCGTCCAGGCAGAGAAAGTCTGGGTCGTTATCTCTTACAATTTTCCTCAGGGCCATCCACGCGGAGGCCTTCTTGAAGCCTCTCACATTCCAGAAGAGAATCTTCATGAATTACTTTTTTGGGTTGCAAGTCGATCAGACCTTCTGGCCTGCGACACAGTGTCTGTCCCTTTCTCTTTTCTTCAAGCATAATGTAACTTGGATTTAGCGGCTACAACAAGCTTATCAGCCATTTCTATATCCTCATGGTGCACCTCCACTGCTCCTCCACATAGTGATGTGCATGGAATAGATGAAATGATATTCTCAGCCGCATGATTTTCCTAGTGGGATGATCTAGGATTAGATACCGAATCTGTTACATGTGATAATCTCCCCTTGTTGCTGAGCGCTGGATGCCCATTACCTAGAGGAGGTTCGGTTATAGAGGAACAGCTACTCCCCAAATCTTGGTGTCTCTCACTTGAGATAGGAAGGAGAATCTCGATGGACCCCACATTCTCTTGATTAGGAAGTGGATTTGAATTCAAATTCACATTCTCTCCCGATAAGGAAGGAGAACATGAGATTTCTATTCCCTCATTAATTTCCATATTTGGTGCAATTGAGTCCGCAACCCGGCTGCCGCCGGTCTCCTCTCCCTGCTAAACGGTAGCATCATCACCATTGTCGAGGTGGCCCTCATCACCATTGTTGAAAAAAGGGCCGTGGGAAGCTTCTTCATCGACTTCATCTACATACACCGCTCCAAGAGTCACTTGTGTTTTGGATTTTTTCTTCTCCTCCACTAATTTCCTAATTCTGTAGTCAGAGATCGAATGGCCTGCCTTTTTACAGAACCCACAAAGGCCCAAGCTGTCTTCGTAAATAACTTGTTGTTTGAACAAGAAGATCTCATGGGAGTCTGGTACCCTTCTCTCAACATGTATCTCATCTACACGGCTAGCACCAACTTCCATCTCGACTTGGATTCTTGCAAAACCTCCCATTGTAACACTCGAGTGTGCTTGTTGATGGCCATGGGACGACCCGTTGCCTTAGCCATAGTAAGGAGAATTTTCTCGTGCCAGTATTCTAAAGGAAGATCAGGAAATCTGATCCAGACCATTTTCTTATCAATCTGCATTTCATGTATATTGAAATCCTGTCTCCATTTTTGGAATTTGACAAGTTGCCCTCCAACCTTGATAGAGCTTTTGCGCCATATCATGGTCATGTCTGCTTCTAGTTGAAATTTAAAAAGGATAAATCCTTTCCCCCATCGCCAATAGAGCCACCTTTCCTTCCAGATTCCATGAATTTGCTGCCTCCTTTCTTATTAAATCCATTGATATGAATCTAAAGTTCGCTCTACCGATTAAGGCAAAACGAAACCGCTCCAGTCACTCCTCATATGCCTCTTGAGGAATAACCACCTTGGTTAAGGATCCGGTGTGGATAGGATTGGGGAGATCATCCACCTTTGGCAATCCTGTTCCCACCACCGATGAGAAGGAGGGCCTTGGTGGTAGCATTGCAGGTCTCTCCACCACTATGGGTTGCAAGACAGGCCTCATGAAATCAGTAATCAAGGCCTGTCGACCACTATTTCTCTGATCACCGTCGGGATCTTGGGCGTGCCCAAGGCGTTTCTCGCCCACCGGAGAGCTTCTCTCTCCTTTCTCCATTCTTTCAAATTCCGAAAAGCTTGTGATTTGATTAGCACACTAAGAGAGGAAAAAAATATATTCTAATTGGGAAGAAACAATTTGTTTACCCATAAAGTTCCTACTCTCCTTTTATGGTCTCTTTCAGAAGCTTTGGATCAGCACATGTTGGGATGCTATTAAACAAAGTTATAAGAACACATAATACTACTAACATCCCAACCTCAAACACACATCTCAAAGGAGCGAGAGAATGTCTCCACTACATCTTGCTGGGAACTGCAACATGTAGAACTTATTAAAAATCTAAAAAAAATCATGATTTTAATGAAAACATATAGAGATTTCAATTTACTGAATCTCACATTAGCATCATAAGACTCACGAAAAACTCCATTCCAATTATTGACATCCAAGAAAGATACAAGTGATCGACTAAGTTTCACTATGAGATGCAAAAATTGTTTGTTAGCAATTTGTGCATTTTTAGTTGCCTTGCATGTGGAATAAATAACCATGTTAAGGTGTTCTTCTTGGAAGCAAAAGGGTTGTGCATTTGGAGATTAATTGTGCATTTGTTTTCGTCATCTATGGCTGATATTTCGAATATAACTGTTGATTAGATAGAACATCTATAGGTCAAATGTCATGCATGTCCTAGTTCAATTATATGGCCTTTCATTAATTGGATTTCTTCTCTTACATATCTGCTCAATAAAATGAATGAAGGGTTGACATGCAATTTTAGCCATTGTATAGATAGAGTCCATATGGAGGGCAGATGTTGACGCAATGGTGAGGTTGCTCTTTTGCAACTTGTGATATTGGATTTAAATCAAGGAAACAACCTCTCCACGAAGTGGGATTAAGGTTGCATAAATCTACCCCTCCTTAGACCCTGTAATGAATATTATATTTATCTTTTATTTAATCCATATTGTCAATACCAATTCCGCATCAGTGTAATTAACGATACTGATCAGGGTTAACTTTGCTCAAAAAAATTTCACCAAAAGCAGATTAAGCCTTGACAGATCCTAGGACACTACTAATGGACTACTACAAGGTTAAGCTTGATGGATTATTCATCCCCAGGTGGAAAATAGGCCAGTGCATGCTAATCAAGAGAGGTACAGTTGTGAATTGACAACGAATAGACCAACTAACATGAATCAATACTTCCATTTATCAAAAAGGAGGGGAAAGAAAACATGAATCAATACTAATCCTCCATGAATGAGATAGCACATGAGATGGGAGTTGCAATGACATGTGCATGTCATTAACGCCATTACCTATTAGCTCCACTTAATCCATTATCCATAATATGGGGAAATAACAATGATATTAAGGAAAGTAAATGACCAAACAGGAATGTAACAGCTAAAATGTGGCCGAGTCAGTTGCGTTGAATCACATGATAGTAAATAATTAAGTTAGCAAGGAAAAAGAAAAAATCACTTGTATGTTGTAACCAACTTCGAAAACCTTCTTCTTAACTACATGGGGTAGTAGCAATGTTAACAATTCCTATAAACTTATAAACTTAAAATTAATAAACCTTAGCATAAACATATAGCTCTTTACAGTTCATATGTCAATCGGTTTGCAATTTGCAATGTACACAGAAAACACAGATTCAGGAAAAATAATGGGAAAAAGAGGAAATAAGGGGCAGTCAGTACTCAATAACTTTTGGAAACAAAGATGACACTCGATTGGGAATTGGCCGACCATGACGAGTCACTCCTATATTGCAGCAATGTGAAGAATCCATTGACTGGTATGGTGGACTCTTGAGTGGTGGTGGGTTACCTTAGGCTCTCTCTGGTAGGATTTCTATTTGTATTTATTAACTATTTTTAAAAAATTATTTGTGACTATAAATTATGGACCACAAATAGTATTCATTTGGTCACTATTTATAAAATAGATTATATAATGAGAAAATAAGTTTTAGGTTTCATCTTCAGCTTTGAGCTTCGAGTGAGAGATGATAGCATTTGGGGTTTTTTATTGGAAAAGTATAAAACATACTGAAGTTACATATTTACCTTTAATTTTGAGTAGTTTAGGAGACATGCTCATTTAAGGTAGCGCAAAAATCAACATAAATGATTTGTTGCCACAAATCACAAATAACTTGAGAGTAATTTGTGATTTGTGATTTATTCTAATTTATAATAAAAAGAAATAAGTGCTATAAATTATACCAAACACTTGTAAAAATAGAAATAAATCAAATAAATGCAAATATAAATCAAACCAAAGAGAGGCTTAGCTTTTTGATTTGCTCATTCTCTTTTGAGAATCAAGTGACTGCAACAGCTGCTCCAATTCTTTAACAAAGACAATGGCACCTACGATGATCGATGCTCGGTCACCCTTCATCCATATAATAAGTAGTGAAAATCTCACATTGTTAACAATAGAAAAAAAGAAACTGGGAGGGAGGAGTTTGAGAAGAAAAAGGAAATGGAAAAGAGAGACGGACAAACCTATAGAATTTCAAAACGTGAAGTGGGAGGGAGAGATGGACAATACTAAAGAGTTTCAAAACGTGACGTCATAATGAGTGGAAAACAGAATTTGAGTTTGAGAAAGTGGAGGAAGTGACGTGTCATGTGCTTTTATATAATAGTATGATATATATATATATATATATATGTATATATATATATATTTTTTTTAAGAAGGCATGAGTTCTTGTATTTATAAACACTAAATAAAATTTATTATTATTATTATTTGGTAATGACTAAATTACATTTATTGCCCTCAACACCAAAATTCAAGCCAAGAGCAATAGTTATGGATGATGTTGGATTTGGTCTTTTTCTTTTTTTGTTATTATTATTTTAAATTTAATGGTTCCTTATCATTCTGATCCTGTTTTTCATATGTAAAAGGAAAAAAATATATTAAACAAAAATTAGTAAATTCTATTGATTTTTGGGCTTCAGTTTTTTTATCGATCAAATAAATGGTCAAGTGGGTTTCGGTCTTAACCGTTTCTAGAAAACCAAAATCAATACAGAAATGATAAAGAGTTTGGTTGGCCAATTTTGGTTTGTTCCGATTAGTACAATCGTCTGGTCTCATTTTTGACACCCATAAAATGGATGGTCAGAAATTTTGGATTAATAGGTGGAAATATCCACCATTTAAACTAATTAGCCAACATATAGGAAAAAATAACTTAACCGACCGATTATGGAACGACAAAGACTGATTAAACCAAACTAATTAAGACGGATGACTGAGCAATTGATAATCAACAGGTTTTGATCTTGGTTTTGAATAAACCGACCAGTTAATACCCCCAGAAGGTGTATTATTTTGACATTTTTTAAAAGATGATTTCAGCCCTCTTCAAATAAAATTTGTCATTTAAGATGCATAGATCAGACCGTAAAATGCTGCAACCATATAATATATAAACATGTAAAAAATATTTAACAAAGAATACACAAGAAGAAAATCAAATGATTATCAGAAGTTTGATAGTCCTTAGTGAAGTCACCACTATGAGAACATTGGATTTTCATGACCCCTTGTTTTCGGAAGGGAAGGAGAGAAAGAAATAGAGAATCGTCATCCAGAGTAAGCTCTAAGACCCAAAAATAAAATATCACTCTATAGAACTAGGGTTTGAGTTAGTTATGGATCTTCCGAATTAAAACGATCTTCCTATTTACTTGATTAAAGTCAAGTAGATATAACCCAAAATAAAGAATGGAAACAAACCCAGGATAGGGGTAGATGGGTAGACTCATCAAATTTGGTACGGTATTAGTATCGGTATGAGGTTCTTGTATCAAGAGTTCGAGACACAATTCGATAAGGTATCGGAATGGGATATCACTTAAAAACACACCATACCATACTGATACCATACCAAATGCCAGCACCATACCAAACAGCAAATTCAATAGTATCGGTATGAACTTCTTGTACTGAATCACTATTCAGTACGGTATCAATATGGGTATATATGGCTTGCACCATACCGATACCATACCAAATACCGATACTATACCGAATTGACACCGTTACTTGTCCCACAACCTCGTCCCCACCATCAGCCTCCCTCTCCATCCCCTACTCGCACTTTGAAGGATAAACAATATATTCTCCAAATAACATCATCACATTAACTATTTATTCTCGGCTAATACTGATCCGAAACCAATCTGAATCAACCTATATTTGACAATTTTACTCCGATTTTATTTAATTACATTTTTGCCCTTGATCCATGCAATACTGATACCCAACCCAAATTGCTTAGGAATCGATATCAGTCTCTGTCAATACTGATACGGATTGGCCAATATCAATTACTAAATCCATGGTCTAGATGACCAGCCGTTGTATGAACTAAATTCATTAATAAGATGTAAACTTTGATACTCTTAATATGGATCACATTTGCAAACTCTTTTCTTTATTCATCATCAGAGGAGGATGAAAAGACAATGATAACAAAATTTATCTTGCCTTTCCTTATTATCTTATTTCACACAAAGTGATCAAGAGCAGGCAATCTGGGAGCTGGCCAGAGTAAAGGTAAAGGGAGTGCCCGATGCATATTTGAAACTAACTGATTTGGAACCATACAAGGGCTGTGTAAGTGTGCATGTATTCCCATTCACTGTTAAGACTGAAGTGTCGATGCTCTTCACTGCAGAAAATCCTGGACAGCTCAATGTCACACTAGTTTGGGTGCAATAGCAGGTGTTACTCACTGTCACCTCATACTCAGCTTCCCCTCCTACCATCTTCCCAGTTTTATCTTGTGAAACTGTGAGGCTTTTCAAGCTGCATTGGCACAAACCTGTAGTTTTCAAATCAACAACCAAGACCAAACAATAAGGGAAAAAAAAAAAACCAAAATTATAATAACTTTTCTACTAACAAAATTGATCAAAATAAGGGGAACTACTGACCCTTCCCAAGGAGATTGAGGATGAGAATTGCATAGAAGAAGGATCTCATTGAAGCTGCCATTTCTCTTCTGCTATCTTGCTAGATGGTATTTTGAGTCTTCTTCTATATCTTTTTAATTGGCTGAAATTCTATTATTTATATTCTCTTTGTCACCCAAATTTGGCATATTAATTTTCAGTCATATATAGGGAAAAAATTAAATAACAAATCATATTTATCAATTTTTTCTCTTTTGGAAAATCAACCACTGTATAAGATCCTTGCCCTCAAACTTTGGCACAAACTTGTCAATAATCATCAATGGTTGTGATGCACTAATATATATAGAAGGATGAAAATAAGGCAAGCAAAGTATAACATACAAGGAGAAGTTACTATAGAAGGTCTAAGATTCTATTTTGTATTAATTCTATGTAAATCTATTCATATTTTCTTCTTATTGGTTCTACAATTTATGCCACCTATGGTAGGGTTATAGACCGGATTCTCTCTTGGACCATGACCTCCTGCAACAATCTCACACTATTCGTTGAGTGTGGGCCCTCAAACCCAAAGGTGGAACCCCGCATTCCTTGAATGATGTGTGATTGTTGCAGAAGGTCATGGTCCATGAGAGGATCTATTTTCCTTCTTTTTCCTCCCTCTCCTAAAATTTCTCCCTCTTTTTCTCCCATGTCACATTTCTCTCTCACATCGAATGGATCCGGATCCTCTCCATAGAGCCCATGGACCATAGAGTGATCTCAAGGTCGGGGTGACCTCGAGACGTGTGCCCAGTTCCTTCCAGCCTTGGGATCACGTTATGGTCCATGGGCTCATGTGATTATATTTTCTATTTAAAAAATAGTTTTTGTCAAAAAATTTATGTTGTATCGATAATAGCCTTTAACTGACCGAACTAAGTGTGCTAAGCGTATATAAAAGACGATAGTGATTGACAAGATATGTTATACCTAGAATGAACCAGAATTATCATTTTGTGGTTGCATTAAATCTGTAGTTTGAATGAACCGGAGTATGCACCAGAGTTAAATAATTATGTCAATGGAGATTTGAAACTTAAAGGTTGTTCTTCTCATAAATTCTCAGTTTTGTTAATTAGTCGTCAATTTGAATGTGACTGGAAGACTATTGGGACTAATGGCAGAAAGAAATCCTGGAGACGACCCTGGAGGTGGACTAGCACTGGAAAGGGGAAGACAACTCCTGCTGACGGATCTTTGGAAGGCCCACCCTTCCTCGGTGCCAGCAGTGTCCACTGGCGACATAATGGAGGAGGGGGGAAGTGGTTCTGCAGCCATTACAGGGGTGGCAAGGAAATCATATGCCTCCATAGTTGGATCGGAAGAGGTTGCTTTGGACAAAGGGATCCTGGGTGGGAATCACCCTGCTCAAAAATTGTTTGCCAAGGCTGTAGATACAGTTTTGCCAATGGTGGATGATCTACCTAAGCCCGTACATGCCGAAAACTCAACGAAACTGATAATACCTCAGGAGGAGTATGAGGATTGCTTAAATAAGTACAAATTTGCCTTGATTTGTCATATCAATTTTCATTTTATCTCACTAGATGATGTTCACAGAGAAGCCAGGGAGATTTGGAAATTGAAAGGAAAGATGAAGATGGTGCCTATGGGGAAAGGTTTCACCATATTCCAGTTCGATTCTGAAGGGGATATCGCTCTGATGTGGAGGCGAAGCCCTGTAAAGGTTGGAAGGCAGTATGTTCGCTTTCAAAGATGGCATCCAGATTTTAGTATCCATGAAAAACAAATCAACAAGGCCCCAGCTTGGGTGCGGTTTCCTGATCTGCCTTTAGAATATTGGCATGAGAATGTTCTATTAATGATGGCTAAGGCGATAGGGCGGCCAGTTGCACTTGATCACCACACCAAAAATGTTCTATATGGGAACTATGCCCGAGTCCTAGTTGAGATGGAGGTGGGGGAGCCAAGGCTTGAAGAAATTCAGGTCGAACGTAGGCAACCTGGAACTGAGAATTTATTCTGGTTTAAGCAGCAGGTGCTCTACGAGGACTCTCTGGGGCAATACGGCTTCTGCAAAAAGCTGGGGCATCAGGTGCATGCATGTCGTGAAAAGAAGGCACCTGATGAGAAGCAGAATTCTCTAGACAAGATAGGGCTTCCTGGAGCGGTGTAAGAAGAAGATAGAGTCGACTCGGGTAGTGGTGACTCGCTGGGTCAAAATGGTACTTCTATGGAAAGATTTGACCAAGATTTAGTGCCAAAAAATTCAAATGTTTAGCAGCTGTTTCAAAATGCTGAAGGGGGAGGGATTGAATCTATGCCTACCAACATTAGCTTCTCTCAGTTTCCTTCTATGGAGAGGGGAGAGATCTTAATTGATTTGATTGCTTCAAATCACAATCCTGCGGGTAAGCAAAGATTATCACAGGATAAGGACGTGGGTAGCATGGAAACATCTCCGAAGGAGTTAGTGTAGGAAGGAGAGGAATTCAATATGGATTCTTCGGATGATGACTCAGATTCGACTTAGGATGATGTGGACCGGTCTGGTTCAGATTTAGGTTCTGAGATGGAGTCAGATCCAGACCAACTTGATGCGGATGACGGAGGAGCACCAAACCATCCGGGGCTTCACTCTAATGATAAACCAATCGTGATGCCGCCTGAGGATGACTATGCAGTGGTGACTCAGGGTGTTGTGGGAGTTTCATCGAGACCCAAAAGGTCAGGGATGGTGGATGCATGTGAATTGATTAGAACCCCTTCTCAGGGATCCAAATTCACATGGACGAATAACAAACGTACAAGTCATGTGGCAGCAGTGCTCGATCAAAGTTTCTTCAATGCTCGTTGGTAAGATGTTTTTGGTGATTGCACTCAACAAGTCCTCCATCGGTCAGTGTTGGACCACACCCCTATTTTAATCTCTTCAGCGGCAGCCCCTAAGCCTAGGGATGCCCCTTTCCGTTTCCATCATTTTTGGATGGATGAAGGGTCTTTTGAGGAGCTCGTGAGGGAGGTGTGGCTTAGGGAAGTAAGGGGTGGCCCAATAGGAAGGCTTGTCCAGAAATTAAAGGCTGTGAAGGGTGCGCTTAAGAGGTGGGCGAGATAGACTTTTCCAAATGCTGATTTGGCCCTAAAGGAAGCAACTGATGAGGTGGTGGAAGTGCAGCGGTCCATTGACCAGGTTGGTATGACGGATAAATTATTTTCTAAGGAAGCAGAGGCTAAAACAAAGCTCTTGAAACCTGTGGAATTACATGAGAAACTTTGGGCAGAGAAAGCTCGCTGTAAGTGGGCTAAATTAGGTGATAGAAATTCAAAGTTTTTTCAATTATCAGTGAAGGTGCGATGTGCCAAAAACTATATTCGATCGCTAAAGAAACAAGATGGATCGGTGGTTTCAGAGCAGGGGTAGTTGGCAGAATATATCTCGAATTATTTTTAAGACTTCCACAAGTCCGATCAATGTGAAACTTATTCGGAACTGCTTCAGGTCATCCACCAGGAGGTGAATAGAGAAGACTCATTGGCTTTAGAAGTTATCCCTGAGATGGATGAAATAAAGAGGGTGGTTTGGAGTCTTGATCCAGAGAGCTCGCCGGGCCCTGACGGTTTCCCTGGAGCCTTCTTCAAGAAATGTTGGGAAATTGTTGGCATTGATTTTTGTGAGGCTGTGCGTGCCTTTTTCAGAGGTGGTAAGCTGCCCAATGGGGTGAACAATAGTTTGGTGGCTTTAATCCTGAAGGTGGAAGGGGCAGCATCTTTGGATAAGTTTCGCCCCATCTGTATGGCAAACTTCTTTTGGAAGGTGCTGTAAAAAATAATGGCTGAGCGGCTTTCTTGTCTCCTCCCTCGCTTGATGTCAGAAGAACAAGGGGCATTCCAAAAGGGCAATATAATTTCAGCAAACATTGGCTTGGCATCGGAGCTGGCAAACTTGTTACACACCTCTGTTAGGGGCGGTGGTATGGGGATCAAGGTGGATGTGCAAAAGGCCTACGACACGTTGTCATGGAACTTCCTCTTTGCGGTGTTGAAGAAGTTTGGCTTCTCAAATGTATGGTTGAGCTGGAATCATGAGATTTTGATTTCTTCTAGAATTTCTATTTTGTTTAATGGTGGTCCAGTTGGCTTCTTCGGTGTGGAGCGGGGTTTGAGGCAAGAAGATCCAATTTCCCCTATGCTATTCATCTTAGCAGAGGAAGTTCTATGTAGGGGTTTGAATGGTTTATTGAAGGAGGGGGAAAATAAAGGCTCTCCTTGGGCCGAAAGGGGCTATGGTTCCTAGTCACCAGCTCTTGGCTAATGATATTTCTATATTCATAAACGCTGCTGCGAAACATTTTAAATGTCTGCGTGACTTCCTCCACAAATATCAACTTTACTCAGGTAAAAAATTCAATCTAGACAAGAGCAAAATTTTCTTCGGAAAAGTTGCTCCCCATAGGAAGAGGTTTATCGCGGACTTGATTGGAATCCCAATTTGTGCGCTGCCTACAAAGTATCTTGGGGTGGAAATTTTCAATGGAGCTGTAAAAAAGATAGGCTTCTCCCCCTGATGGACAAGATCAAGGCTCGTTTGCAAGGATGGAAGGGCAAACTACTGTCCGTGGCAGGTAGGGCTGAACTGATTCGGTCTATCATCTCATGTATACCTATCCATAACTTTTCAGTTTATTGGTGGCCCAAGTCGGTGATAAAAGTAGTAGAGCGATGGATCCGAAACTTCCTATGGTCAGGGGAGATTGACACAATGAAGAAAATATCGGTTAAGTGGGAGGATGTGTGTAGACCCAAGGCTGAAGGGGGCCTAGGAATCAGAAGACTTAGGGAGGTGAATTGTGCGGGGATTAGTAAACTTGTGTGGCAGATGAAACATGAAGAGACAACTTTTAGCAAGTTCTTGAGAGCAAGGTTCATGGACGAAGGTGGTGATCTCAAGAAGGAGTATAAGTTGTCCTCAATTCTAAAAGGCATCTCAAAGATGTGGAAGTTTTGTCTCTTCTTCCGAGCGCTGAATGGTGGGGAATGGTGAGGACATGGCTAGGCCCTTTGTCAATTGCAGAGCGATCTCCCCTCCCTCCCTGTCATTTCCATAATAACTCATGTAAAGTACCAGAATTTATTGTGGATGGCCAGTGGTCTCTTCCTCGAGCCTTTTTGGAGTTCTTAAAAGGTATTGTCAGGGAGATCAAAAATATCTCATTACCGTTGGAGCAAAAAGATAAATGTTGTTGGTCCCACTCTTCGTTAGGTAATTTCACCACCAAATCGGCTTGGGAGGCTCTAAGGAAAAGAAAACCAGAGGAGAGTTGGGCGAAGGTTGTGTGGGGGGCTGACCTACTACCTCGTCAATCGGTGTTTGGTTGGAAGCTTATGCATGGTAAACTGCCCTGTGATGACAAGGTGAAAAGGAAAGGGGTCCCCCTTGCCTCCAAATGTGAGATTTGCAACAAGGTGGAGGAGTCGTTGTCCATCTTTTCTTGGAGTGTGAGGGTGCTATCTCTGTATAGAGATCCTTCGCCGAGGTTTTTCGGCTTCGTTGGCAAACGCAGTGGGCAGATTTGTCAGAGCTAGTACAGTGGTGGTCTCAAAACTCTAGCGCTATAGGTCTGGCTCAGATGTGGATGGTGGGTTTGATTCTAATCCCATATGTCATATGGATGGAGAGGAACTCAAGGAGATTCAGGGGGGTAAGCCGTTCCTTTTCTCAGATCGTCAAAGGCATCATGGATGAGATACAAAGGCATGGTCCAAGAAAGTGAGATAGAATAAAAACGCGCCTGGACCTGCAACGGTGCTATCATGGCCCCAAAAAGGTGTGTTAAGGGAGTGTGGGAGATATTTTGGCTGCCTCCAGATGAAGGATGGTGGAAATTAAATTGTGATGGTTCATCTCTGGGCAACCAAGGAAGAGTAGGGGCTGGTGGAATTATAAGGGACAGTACTGCACAGATGGTCTTGTACTATAGCTCTTTCTTAGGAAATGCATCTAGCTTCCAAACTGAATTTTATGCTTTGATTGAAGGTATCGAAAGAGCGCGAGAGATGAATTGTAAGTCTTTGTGGATCAAATGCGATTCGGTATCAATGGTTATGATGGTGCAAAGGGGTCTAGTGCCGTGGTTTGTGTGGCAGAGGTGGGCCTCTCTTCTCTCTTTCCTAAAGAGTATCTACTGGAAAATTACTCATTGCTATCAGGAAGCTAATCCCATAGCAGATTTTCTAGCAAATACGGCTGCCAAGAAGGAGGAATCTTCTACAATTTTGATGTGGCCTTCGGAGATAATACAGTATTTTTCGGGATGATGCGATGGGCAGGTCGTGTTATAGATTCTACTAGGGTGTCTCTATCTTCTTGATGCCTGGTCCTCCTCCCTGCTGATGGCAATGCTGAAGGTGGGGAAGAGTTTTCTGGGACTTCATTGGTAGTTTCTATTTTCTTATTTTTTTTCCCGGTATTTCGGGTTCATTGTACAATATTTTCCCTCTCTTCTTAATATACATGACCTTTTAGCCAAAAAAAAAAAAAAAATAGTTGTCAATTTAGTCTTAATTTTGAAATTTAATATTTAAAACAACATTCACATCAAAATTTAGCCTTTCAATTCTTTGTGGGTTCGACTCATTTCTTACCATTATCTTGTAGTTAGGGTTTTATTTTGATTCATTCATGACAACGATCATTGTCTCAGTTTGTAGTGTAATTTTTCATTAAGACAAGTATACTCAAGATCTCTTGTTGATATATCAAGTTCATCCTAGTCATGGAGTTTGATATGCAGTAAAATAATGCATTAACAAAATAAAGCACTACCAAGTGAGTGCATGAATATATATACATAAGGATGGCCAACACCTTTTTATTATTATTTTTATATTGGTCTGCCAATGTTGTCCAGCATGGGTTCTTCAAGTGGCTGACGCATGCTATGTAGTATGTTTTATTACTTTAGTCAATTTTGTTTTGGCTTTTTTTTATTATAGCATGGTTTAGTTGGTTGGCATGTGTTAGGTTATGGGTCCTTTGGTTCTCCATATATCTCTAGGCCATATTAATTGGTCATCCGTTAGACTGCATACATACTGTGATATTCTGTATATGGCATGCATTGAGCCGCCTGCATACTGTGATACTCCGTGTTTGGCATGAGCTGCTCTTGTATCCATTATGGCTCTATCTCTTCCTATGAAAGAGAAATTTGCACATGTTAATGAAAGTTGTGTTTACAATTGTATGTCTTGGGAAGTTATTGGTTTTACCCATCTTCTACCTTAGTAGGCCCCGTTAATAACATGTACAATAGGTTTACCATATTTCCAGCCCTTGGTTTCTTGTTCTAAGCATTGAAACCTTTTGTAACTCATGTCTTCTATTTAAAGGAATTGATTTTTACTAAAAACAAGAAGAAAAGAATATATTATATATATATATATACATAAGGAAGGTACGCTGTTACATCAAGCCTGAGATTATGACGGTTTTACCCTTTGAAAAAACCCTTTTGTCTAAATCTCCGAACAATATGGAATATTTTGGATAATCAAAAGTTGACTTCGTTTAATATTTTTGTCTTATAAATCATACAAAAAAGTTTTGTCTTTACTATGTCACATTATTATCACCATGTATGGTTACGAGGAGAATAACCCTAGTGAAATAGAATAATTGAACCAGTTTATAATGGATCAACCATCAAGAGAAGGGTGAATATATATATATATATATATATATATATCATACTATCATACTACTATTACAAAGTACGTACTCCCTATCTTTGGTATACTTTTTCAAAAAGACAAAGAAACCATTGACATCTACCAAAAACAAATTTCAAATGACCAAAAAACACATAACACATTTTCAAATGACCAAAAAGCCCCTCAAAATGGAAGATGAAAAAAATAATTTATTATCACTCTCTCTCTCTCTCTCTCTCTCTCTCTCTCTCTCTCTCTCTCTCTCTCTCCATATTTAAATCTCTATAATTAAAAAATTTTCAAATGACCAAAAAACCCCTTAAAATGGAAGATGGAAAAAAATAACAATTATCTCTCTCTTTCTAAACGTGGAGGAGAAAGGGGGAAGTAAATCTTGCTATTACTCCTCCTTGAATCTCTCTCTCTCTCTCTCTCTCATTTTGTTTAAAGAAACTATAAAAACAATGGTAGATTTATCTTGCAATTTTTGAAAACATCATATTCCTTTGTTACATCGACAATAGCAAAAATAATAATAAAAAGCAAAAAAAAATCTTCTTTCCACATACAAGAAATTTAGTTTGGAGAGATAAAAGCTCTAAGAGAAAGCATCAAGAAAAAATAATAGCTATAAGTTTGGGTGAGATTTTCGTAGACCAAACACTTTATAGATTTAAAAAAATTTCCAAATGACCAAAAAGCACAAAAAAAGTTAATTATCTCTCTCCCTCTTAATGTGGAGGAGAAAAGGGGAAGTAATTCTTGCTATTACTCCTCCTTAAATCTCTCTCTCTCTCTCTCTCTCTCTCTCTCTCTCTCTTCTCTCTCTCTCTCTCTCTCTCTCTCTCTCTCTCTCTCTCCATATTTAAATCTCTATAATTATTTAAGAAAAATAATAAACTCTTTATACTATTAAAAAGTACCTACTACCCGTCTTTGGTAGACTAAACCCCTCTAAATGGAAGATGGAAAAAAATAATAATTATCTCTCTCTCTCTCTCCATAATTATTTTAAAAAAATCTCATACATCCTCTCACCCCTCAAAATGGAAGATGAAAAAAATAATAATAATAAAATATCTACTATTAAAAAGTGCGTACTCCCTGTCTTTGGTATAATTTTTCAAAAAGACAAAAAAACCATTAACATTTACCAATTTTTTTTTTCAAATGACCAAAAAACCCCTCAAAATGGAAGATGAAAAAAATAATAGAGAAAATTACAATGCCACCCCCTGAACTTTGGTCTTTATTCAATGCCACCCCCTATACTTTTCAAAATACCAAAGACACCCTCTAATAATTTAAAAATTTTCAAATCCGTACCTGCTGTTAGCCATCCCTGTTAAGTGATGGAATGTTTGTTAGTTTTTTTTCTAAATGCCCAAAACACCCCCATATGATGTGAGTGGACCATATTACCCTTGACTCTTCTTCTAAACTCACTCACATATGGCTGGTTGACAAAACCAAGAAGGGAGCTTGTGCTACAGCCATCGCCATCGCCATCGCCAAAACATAAAGCTAAAGAAGAATGTGTGGATGGTAACAAACCAGACGCAACTAGTTCAACCATGTCTATAGAGAAGTTCTGATCTCTAAAGAAAGTTCTAGTACTGGAGAAGATGACACCCAGCTCGAGATTTGATCTTGGGGATGTGAACAGAGTCAACCCAAGTCGACAAAAATCAAGACAATTAACATTTAGAGAGAGAAAATCCAAAGAGATGTAGAGAGAGAAACAACTTACCCCAAGATGAGCAAAATAATGTGTGAAATCTTAGGGATATAAGTGTACATTTTGCCCCACTTTGGATATTACTACTTCTGTTTTTCTTGTTTTTTTTTTAGTTTTCAAGTCTACAAGAGAAAGTGCTTAAAGTGAATCAAGAACCGGTCCAAGCTTGAACTAACTTGTCCAAATGTGGGACCTACTCATTGGTACTACATCCTTTCTCCTACAAAATCCTGAAGATTATTCTCTCTCCTTGCCACCTCACAAGATCTTGAAGATGCTATGTAAAGATTCTTTTCTCATTTAGTCAAGATTGCAAGATATTGATTAATATTGCAAGGTAAAATTTGTTAATTTTGGAAACAGATTCTCTCTTTCCTCACACAATATCTCAGAGAATGAGGATTTTTACCAAGATTTAATTTAATTTAATTTTCTTTCTTTTCTTAAAAAAGACTTGTAGAAGGAAAGAGGCAAGACCAAAGCCCTATAAAAGCCCCTTCCACCCCCCTCTTAGAAGGATTATTCCCCTTAGTTTATTTTTTAGTTTATGTTTAGTTCTCTTCTCTCTCTCCCTCACTCACTCTCTTTAGTTTTATTTCTTCTTTATTTTTGTTTTAATCACTTTTGTAATAGCTTTTTATTTCAATTAATGCTAGCACTTTTATTTTTATTCATCTTTTATGTTTATGATTTATGCAACTGAGTTGTAATTTTTAAAGTTATAGTTCTAGGCTTAGATCAAGGTGACAAGATCACGAGCCATGGAACATCCTTTTTTTTTTTTCAAGATTTGTTTTCTCCAGACCTAGAAATTTCATATTTGGTTCATTCCAGATCTAGTTTTTAGGGTTGATAGTATTTCAAATCACCCAAGCTTTCAAGTTTAAGCATTGATTCAAGTAGGTAGGCTTCTTCAATAGTCTTCTCTCCCCACTCTCATTCCCTCTTCTGACTATCCTTTATTTCTTAATTTAAGATTTTAATTTTAGTCATTACATTATTGCTTTCCCTTTCTCCTAAGGTTCATGGCTAGTGTATGTGTTGGCTTTGCCCCTCCTAGCCATAAAATCATAATTTTATTGTTTTTATTTTAATTTCCTCCCTTTCCCTAAAGCCAAGTAGAGTAACCCTTGTAAGAGTGACTCTCTAGTCAAGTAGAGAAGCTCATATTATGATGCATCCCTCAGGCTAAGTAGAGAAACCTTCTTGTGAGCCTTTCTCTAGATTTATCCCATTTCTTTTCCTTTAGTTTTATTTTAGCATATTTTTTCCTTTATTGCTTTTTAATTGCATGGGTTGTTTATTTTCAGTTATTTATTTATTTAATTTTAATTGCATAGCTTGCGTATTTAAATTCTTAGGTGACGAATGGTTAGGACGTTATTTTAGATACATATGTTTAAGACAATAGTTAGAATTAGATCATAACCATTAATCGGTTCACTTTTACATTATTAAAAGAAGAAAAATATAAAGTGGTTGTTCTCTCTGTATTCGACCAATAGCTACACTGATCCGTACGCTTGCGGTTACATTTTAAATCCTAACAAGTTTTGGGCGCCGTTGCCAGGGAGACAGTTCCATGTTATTTTTCATTTTCTTTTGGTAAATCAGAGTGCTTTGTTTGTTTTGTTTTGTTTTTCTTTTTCTTTTGTTGAATTCCTGAGAAGAACAACTTGCAATAGTAGTTGTATCGGTGGAGGTTGCCAAGCCTTACAATATGATAAAGACAGGTTTCGCTTTGTAACAGTACCTCAGGAATTGACCTGAGCAACACCGGATCCTTGCTGGTAAGCTCCAAAAAAAATGTTTTTATTTCCATTCTTTGTGCTTGTCTTACTCTAGTTGTGGGTAGTTTTCTATTGCATGAGTGTGTGAATCCGTGATTCTACCAATCGTTTAGTAAAAGTACCTAATTTAAGAATGGCAGAATAACCTAGGCCTACTTTAAAGGATAGATTCTACCCAGCCAGAGCAGCCCAACCTTCTTGCATTAGATTACTAGCTGCCATGGGGAACAACTATGAGCTTAAAACTCAATTCATCATTATGTTACCCCACTTCCATAGGCTATCCTCTGAAGATGCTTATTTGATCCTGAGAGAATTTGAGGAGGTTTGTGTCCTCACTAAGATACAACAGCTCAGTGATGATGCTGTTAAACTTAGATGCATTACCTTTTCGCTCAAGGATAGAGCAAAAAGATGGCTATATGGGCTGCCAACTAATTCTATTACCACATGGGATCAATTTACGGTAGCGTTCTTGAGAAAAAAATTTCCCTTGCATAAAACAAATAAACTTAAGAGCGAGATCATGCAGTTCCAACAAAAACCTCAAAAGTTATTTTCTAGACTCATGGAAAGGTTCCAAGACCTTCTCCAAGAGTGTCCCCATCATGGTATTAAAAAATGGCATATTTGCCGAATAATTTATGAAGGGATAGACTACCATACCAAGCAGATGTTAGAATCTATATGTCCTACAGGCTTCACAGCTTATGCGGACGAAAATGAAGCTTGTAACTTTTTGGTTAACCTAGCTGAAAAGACAAGAAAATGTGAGTCTACTCAAAAAAATGAGAGAACTATAGGAGGTAAAGGGTACTATGTCGATAGAATAGTAGCTAAGGAGACCCATTTAGACAGCCTCATTAAGAGAATAGAAGCCCTTGTCCGTAAAGCACATGCTCCAGTCCATCAAGTTCAAAATCAGGTCTCTATGTGCAATTGGTGTCACTCCCCTGGACTTGTAATGGAAGAATTCCCCAACAGTTCTGGGGGCAATGAAAGTGTTAAGGCTCTTTATCCGAACAACTCGTTTAGCAACACTTACAATCTAGGGTGGAGAAATCACCCTAATTTTTCATGGAGCCGAGAGAACCAAGGAGGCCCATCCAACTTTCACAACTAAGGGCAGCCTAGTCCCTAGAGGCCCAATTTTACACCACTACCTAATTCTTTTCCTCGGCCTAATCTAGGTCCTCAGTCAAATTTTTCTAGGCCCCCTCACTAAGCACCTTATCAACCACCCCTGGGGTTTACATTCACTGGAGAAACAGTCAGAATTAGTGAGCTAGAGAAAAGCATGGCCCTTCTCATGACAAGCCACAATAATATGGAGAGGCAACTCACCCAACTTGTCATAATCATGCATGAGAAGGAGAAAAGAAAATTACCTAGTCAGCGAGAGCCAAAACCTAGACATCAGGTGCTGACTCCATAAGGGCTACCTGCTCCTCAACTCAATGTTGTACAGAGTCAACAACACCAAGGGCCCTCCAACTAGTGTAATGTGGTATATGCCCTACGGAGTGGCCGAGAGTATCTACGGAATGGTACCACTCCTTCTCCACCATCTAACCTTTCTGTTGATCCTCCGACTATAGAGGCTACTACTGTGCCTCCCATTCTAGGTTCGCCAGATGGACCTAAAGAAATAAATGATGATTTGGTGGAAGCCACAAAAAATGATTCTATTAAGGAGAGAACTTCTGACAGTGTTTATGTTCTTCCTGTCCCCTATCCTAACCATTTGATAAATAAGAAGAAGATAGCTTCAATGGAAAAAAAATTAGAAGTCTTCAAGAAGGTAGAGGTAAACATCCCTGTTTTGGATACCATAACTTAAATCCCAACCTATGCCAAAGTTTTTAAAGACTTATGCACTCACAAGCACAGCACAAGTGTGCCCAAAAAGGCGTTCTTAGCAGCTAATATCAATTCAATGATCTCACAACCTATAGTAGCTGAGTATAAGGATCCTAGGTGTGCCACCATCTCTTGTGTCATTGGCAACACTAGTATTGATCATGCCCTACTTGACCTTGGTGCAAGTGTGAACTTTCTACCTTATTATGTTTATCAACAATTTGGATTAGGAGATTTGAAAGCCACAGGGACCACTCTCCAGTTGGCTGACCGTTCTGTCAAGATTCAGAAAGGGATGGTCGAAGATGTCCTATTTAATGTAGGAGAATTTATTTTCCCAATTGATTTTATTGTTTTGGACACCAAACCCTTCACCACTAGGGATAAGATCCCTATCATTCTTGGAAGACCATTTCTGGCTACCAGCAATACATTAATCAATTGTCAGAATGATCTACTAAGGATATTTTTTGGCAACCACACTATGGAGTTCAACATCTATAGGTTGGGCAAGCAACCCACAATTTCTTCTGATGATATTAATGAAGAGGTCAATATCCTTAAGGATTTTTCTGATGGTATTGTTAAAACTTTTGACATTAACTTTGATTCAGAATTCCAAGAGTGTATGGAAGAATTAGAGGATGATACTGAAAATTTCTTCTCCGAGGTTTGGAGCCTTTATACACCCATGGAGCCCATTGGTCCTCTATCAATTTCTCTTCTTAAACCCTCAATTGTTGAGCCTCCTAAGCTTGATTTGAAAGAATTGCCCTCTAACTTAAGGTATGCCTTCTTATGAGAAGATCAAACTCTACCAGTTATTATCGCCTCAGATTTAACTTCAAGTCAAGAGGAAGAGTTGATCAAAGTTTTAAAAGAAAATAAGGAAGCCTTAGGTTGGACCATGGCAAAAATTAAAGGAATTAACCCCTCAATCATTCAACATCATATTCACCTCGTGGAGGATTCAAAACCTTCTAGGAAACCACAAAGAAGGGCTAATCTTATGATGCAAGAAGCTATCAAGAAAGAGATCCTAAAGTGCTTGGATCATGGTATCATCTTCCCTATTTCTGATAGTGAGTAGGTAAGTCCAATGCACGTGGTGCCAAAGAAGTCAAGGGTTACAGTAGTCCAAAATGCTGAAAATGAGTTGATCCCTACCCATGTCCAAATAGGATGGTGTGTGTGCATTGACTACAGGAAGTTAAATGCGGCAACTTGGAAAGACCACTTTCCTTTGGCTTTCATTGATCAAATGTTAGAGCGGTTAGTCAGACATGAGTATTATTATTTTCTTCATGATTATTCCGGCTATAACCAGATTCCCATTGCCTTAGATGACCAACACAAGACCACCTTTACATGCACTTATGGAACCTTTGCTTATCGGCTTATATCTTTTGGGATTTGTAATGCCCCTACCATTTCCAAAGATGCCAAAGATGCATGATAAGTATTTTCTCTGATATGGTGGAGCACTTTTTGGAAGTATTTATGGATGATTTTTCTATTCATGGCTCTTCATTTTCTAATTGTTTGCATCATCTTTCTTTAGTACTCAAACAATGCAAATCAACTAATTTAGTCCTCAATTGGGAGAAATGTCATTTCATGGTTACACAAGGCATAGTGTTAGGTCATGTTATTTCCAAAGAAATGATCAAGGTTAATAGAGCTAGGGTGAACTTAATTCTAATTTACCACCTCCCAAGTTAGTTAAGGACGTTCGTTCCTTCTTAAGTCATAGAGGGTTTTATCGTCGGTTCATCAAGAACTTCAGTCACATGGCTAGAACTCTCACCAATCTTTTGACTAAAAAGCAACTCTTCAAATTTTCTAGTGAATGCCTCATGTGCTTTGAGCAATTAAAGAAGGTGTTGACTGCATCCCCATTATTCAAGCTCCCTTATGGACTGAGCCCTTTGAATTAATGTGTAATGCATCTGATTTTCCTATAGGGGCAGTCTTAGGGCAGAGAGTTGATAAACTTCCTTGGGTTATCTATTATACCAGTAGAACTCTCAATGATGCACAACTGAACTACACCACAACTCAAAAAGAATTTTTAACTGTTGTATTTGCATTAAAAAATTTTTGTGCATATCTGGTAGGTTCTCATGTAATTATTTACACTGACCATGCAGCTATTAGATACCTTATTCAGAAAAAGAATATCAAAAAATGTCTTATCAGATGGGTTTTACTTTTGTAGGAATTTGACTTAGAAATTAAGGATAAGAATGGCAGTGAAAATTTGGTTGCAGACCATTTGTCTCGGTTACCCAATTCTTTAACTGTGGATACTCCAGTTAACGAGCAATTTTTCTAATGAGTAACTCTTTGCAGCATCTAGTGAACCTTAGTTTGCAGATATTGTAAATCTTTTAGTTACAAGCAAGATTTCGGATCATTGGTCTTCCCAAAAGAAGTACCATTTTCACTCACAGGTTAAGTATTTCTTTTGGGGTGATCCTTACATTTTAAAATCACGCCCTGACCAAATTATCCGAAGATTTATCCCTGATCATGAGCACCATTATATTCTTTCCTTTTGCCATGATCAGGCTTGTGGTGGCCATTTTGGGCCTACTAAGACTGCAACCAAGATATTGCAATATGAATTTTATTGGCCCAATATCTTCAAGGATGCCTTTGCTTATTGAAGGCTTGTCCTTTTTGTCAGTCTTTAGGAAAAATCAGTAGAAGGAACATGATGCCTCTCAACCATTTCCTCGTGGTTGAGGTTTTTGATGTTTGGGGAATAGATTTTATAGGCCCCTTCCCTAAGTCATGTGGATATGAAATATATTTTGTTGGTTGTGGGCTATGTATCAAAATGGATTGAGGCTCATGCTTGTAAGACCAATGACCATAAGGTGGTCATTCAATTCTTAAGGAAAATTTTTTTTTTTCGATTTGGTACCCCTAGAGCTATCATTAGTGATAAGGGAAAACACTTTTATAATAAACCTTTTGAGGCCTTAGTGAAGAAGTACGAGATTACCTATAAGTTGGCTACCCCATATCACCCCCAAACCAATGAGCAAGTAGAAGTGTCCAACAGATAGATCAAACAGATTGTAGAGAAGATAGTTAACCCAAATCGAAAGGATTGGTCCAACCGTCTATTGGATGCTTTGTGGGCGTACAGGACTGCTTACAAGACCATGCTTGGTCAATCCCCATACCGTTTGCTATCTGGGAAAGCCTGCCACCTTCCTATTGAGTTAGAGCATCATGCCTTTTGGGTGATTAAGAAATTCAACTTTGATTTTTTTACTGCAGGAGCTCATAAATGTCTCCAACTATCTAAGTTAGAGAAATTGTAAAATAATGCATATGATAGAGCAAAACTTTTCAAGAAAAAGACTAAAGCTTTTCATGATAGGTACCTTATTAGGAAATCTTTTATGCCTAGTGATAAAGTTTTGTTGTATAATTCTAGATTGTATATCTTCCTATGAAAACTTCGTTCTCGGTGGAAAGGTCCGTACCTTGTGCAAACAGTATTCCCCCATGGTGCCATAGAGGTTATGAATCCATCCACTCGGAAAAATTTTAAAGTTAATGGGCACCATCTGAAGCCATTCCTTGAGTTGCCTTCAATGCATGATGCAGAGGTCATGATTCTCTATGAGCCTCTTTATGATAATATTTGAAAATATTTGGTAACTTCCTCTCCTTTGTCATTCTTGTTCTTTTGTCTTATCATTTTTTTTTTCTGCATTGAAGACATTGCATAATTTAAGTATGGGTGAGGGTTTGATTGTTTAGAACTTGGGGTTACTTTTAAGAGTTTTTCGGTGCATTATACACACCTTACAAAAAAATATTTGAGATCTAGGACCCATCTTGGTACTATAATCTCTATTGAGAGGATGGTAATGAGTATATGTCTTGAAGTGGGATCTCACTTAATTGATTTAGAGATACTTGTCTTAAGGTGTAAGACCATTTGTTAGTTGGTGTCCTTGTTCTTAGGTTAGGAGTTGAGACCATATTCTTGACATGGTATAAAAATATATAATATAAGTGAAAATTGGTTAAAAAGTTGAAAGTAAGTATAGAATTTCTAAGAGGTAGACAGAACACTGTGCCTAATGAATCGGAGTGTTTTGATCGAACCTCTTAGGAATGAACACTTCCGAAAAGAACTTAGTATCACTGTCTTTGTTGGCATATACATAAAATGAAGCTACTTAGTAACTTGGGTTTCTGGTGTTTGTTCCACCATGTTATTCAGGCCAAATGTAGTGCAGTAGAATGAGTTCTCTATCAAAAAAAAAAAAAGGATACTATTATGCCTTGTTGTTTATGATTGGTCAAAGCTCCAAAACCCTAGTTCATGGTCCCTACCTTGTAATGTGGTTTGCCTTAGGATTGGTTGTACTTTAGAAGATACAAGGGTCGTCCCTATTTGAGATGTGTTATTATTCTTAAATCTAGATGGAGTATTAAAGTTCAAGTGTGGGGGTTCCTCGGTTGATGTGCTCTAATTGAAAGAGGGTGTGTGTTTTATAGTTATTGGAAGCTTTAAATGATAATTTTTCAAATTAATTTGAATTTTGGATATATATTCACTGTAAATACACATGAGACACAACTCGTCCACTAGGATAACTTAATGGTTTAAAGGCTTGTTGCACATGCTAAATATAATCGTGATTCCTACGAAAGTGAGTTAGGTTTTTTCTTTCATTTTTTTTATTTATTTGTCTTGCTCGAGGATGAGCAAAGTTAAGTATGGGGGAATTTGATGAGCACAATAATGTATGAAATCTTAAGGAAATAAGTATACATTTTGCCCTACTTTGGATAGTACTACTTCTATTTTTCTTTTTTCTTTTTTTAGTTTCCAAGTCTGCAAGAGAAAGTGCTTAAAGCGAATCAAGAACCGGTCCAAGCTTGAACTAACTTGTCCAAAGGTGGGACCCACTCATTGGTACCACATCCTCTTTCCTACAAAATCCTGAACATTATTCTCTTTCCTTGCCACCTCACAAGATCTTGAAGATGCTATGTAGAGAATCTTTTCTGATTTAGCCAAGATTGCAAGATATTGGTTAATATTGCAAGGAAGGAATAGAATTTGTTAATTTTGGAAATAAATTCTCTCTTTCCGCACACAATATCTTAGAGAATGAGGATTTTTACCAAGATTTAATTTTATTTTATTTTCTTTCTTTTCTTAAAGAAGGCTTGTAGAAGGAAGAAGGTAAGAAGCCCCTTCTACCCCCCTCTTAGAAGGATTATTCCCCTTAGTTTATTTTCTAGTTTATGCTTAGTTCTCTTCTCTCTCTCTCCCTTTCTCACTCTCTTTAGTTTTAGTTCTTCTTTATTTTTGCTTTAATCACTTTTGTAATAGCTTTTTATTTCAATTAATGCAAACACTCTTTTATTTTTATTCATCCTTTTATGTTTATGATTTATGCAATTGAGTTGTAATTTTTAAAGTTATAGTTCTAGGCTTAGATCTAGGTGACAAGATCACGAGCCGTGGAGCATCTTTTTTTTTCAAGTTTAGTTTTTTTTTCAAGATTTGTTTTCTCCAGGCCTAGAAATTTCAGATTTTGTTCATTTCATCTATGGTTTTTAGGGTTGACAGTATGTCAAATCACCCAAGCTTTCAAATTCAAGCATTGATTCAGGTAGGTAGGCTTCTTCAATAGTCTTCTCTCCCCCCTCTCATTCCTTCTTTTGACTATCTTTTCTTTCTTAATTTAGGATTTTAATTTCAGTCATTACATTATTACTTTTCCTTTCCCCTAAAGTTCATGACTAGTGTACATGTTGGCTTTGCCCCTCCTAGCCATAGAACCATAATTTTATTGTTTTTATTTCAATTACCTCCCTTTCCCTAAAGCCAAGTAAAGTAACCCTTGTAAGAGTGGCTCTCTGATCAAGTAGGGAAGCTCATATTATGATGCATCCCTCGGGCTAAGTAGAGAAACCTACTTGTGAGCCTCTCTCTTGCTTTATCCCCCTTCTTTTATTTTAGTTTTATTTTATAATTTTTTTCCTTCATTGCTATTTAATTGCGTGGGTTGTTTATTTTCAGTTATTTATTTATTTAATTTTAATTTCGTGGCTTGTGTATTTAAATTCTTAGATAACGAATGGTTAGGACGTTATTTCAGATACATATGTTTAGGACGACAGTTAGAATTAGATCACAACTATTAATCGGTTCACTTTCGCATAATTAAAAAAAGAAAAAAATAAAGTGGTTGTTCTCCCTGTGTTCAACCCGTAGCTACACTAATCCGTACGCTTGCAGTAACATTTTAAATCCTAACACCCCACAACCTATATCACTGGATATTCTAATGGATCCATCCTTGAGATTGATCAACTCGCCGATATCATCAATATAAGCATCAACACCGTTAGGGAACATGGTACCACCACTGGGAACTTGAATCGATCCCCTTCAAAACGATTCCAGTTCTAAGCTGCCTTCTCCACCGTCAATTCCTCGTGAGGCACATTAGCACACAACACTTAAGCTGCAGTCCATTCTTTAAACCACCGCCAATGAAGAACTTCCCTGAGGCCATCAATCCCCTTGACCAGGCCATCTTTGCTGACGCCATGTCCCTTCCAATCTCTCAGGTTCAAACCAGAAAAATATCAGCAAAAAATCAACAGAGAATTGGGGATTCAGTGAAAAAAGGAAAACCCAATTCTGCTCTTCTTGACCTCTTTCTATTGTGAAAAAAATAAAAATAGATCTCACACCAAATTTAGGGTTTCGGATCATTTACTTAAAAGGTAATCGACCATTAATTGACTTTGAAGGAAAAGATTCAAAGATCCTGGTGAAGTAGATGAAAGAGAACGTGTCTATACTCTGTAGAATAGAGAGAGAAAGTGAGGTACTTCTTCTCTCTACCAGCTCTCTGCTGGTTTTTGTCTCTTGGAATCGATTTTTTGAGGGAGATCAAGATTGCTTCTTCCCAGAGACTACGACGGCGATGAGAATGGAAAACCTAACAACAAGAGGGATTTGCAAAGAGTAAGATGGTCCAACTCACCTTGAGTGGGGGTGTTTTGGATATTTTAAACAAAAACTAACGGACATTCCATTGCTTAACGGGGATGGCTAACAGAAGGGGTTGTCTTGGTATTTTGAAAAGTACAGGGTTGGCATTGAATAAAGACCAAAGTTTAGGGGGTGGTGTTGCAATTTTCTTAAAATAATAATTATCTCTCTCTAAACATGGAGGAGAAAGGGGGAAGTAATTCTTGTTATTACTCCTCCTTAAATCTCTCTCTCTCTCTCTCTCTCTCTCTCTCTCTCTCTCTCTCTCTCTCTCTCTCTCCCTCCCTCCCTCCCTCCATATTTAAAGCTCTATAATTAAAAAAATTCCAAATGACCAAAAAACCCCTCAAAATGGAAGATGAAAATAATAATAATAATAATATTGCAGATTTTATGTTAAATAAATCCCTAATAACTAGGAATTATTTAGGGAGGGGAAGTTTTAAAGGAAACAAATAAGTCTACGTGGGAGAATCATTTGGGGATAGGGAGGTTTTAAAATAAATAAATAACTCTAATACTTGAATGAATTGCATGCAGATTTTATGTTAAATAAATCCATAATAACTAGGAATTATTTGGGGAGGGAAAGTTTTAAAGGAAACAAATAACTACGTGGGAGAATTATTTGGGGATAGGGCGGTTTTAAAATAAATAAATAACTCTAATCCTTGAAAGATGCGCATCCCCTCGCCTCCTTAATTTATGGAAAAATTTTCAAGTTGACTATAATATCCTTATTATAACAGAAATATTTCTCCTTGCTCTCTCATGAATATCCCCATTGGCCCGTTGCTTGAAGTTGAAACCTCTCTCTCTCTCTCTCTCTTCCTCTTTTAAACGGTCGCCGACCTCCCCAAGGGTCCCTCTGCAAAACGATGCCTCACTTCCCACCACGTATATCTCTCCGATCATCCATTAAAAAAAAAAACCCTTAACAACACTCGAGCCATCCTACTTCTCATCTCCTTAACAACACTCGATCCATCCTACTTCTCATCTCCCTCCTCTGAGTCTCTTTTAAATAGCAGAAAACACCACCCCAACCACCCTTGCTTCTCTCTTTTTATAAGATTGCAACCTCCTTTGCACTGACATTGATTGCCACTACTAACCTCTACCACAATGGAGAGCCTATCGGAAATCTCACTCTAATCCTGAAGTTATTTTGTTCTTCATTTGTTTCTTTTTGTTTATTTCAAAAAAAGATGATGCAAGTTGTTGTTCATTGGCTTCCATTTCCTTCTAATTTTTTTTTTAACTATTTCTCTTTTCTCTTTACTGGATTCTCATGAACTTCCTTTATCATGGGAAGTTCTTGATAAAGGAAATACCCTAGAGAAGATTCAGGAGGATTTGGTTATGAAAATATTCTCTCCGGTAGATAAACCTACAATGTTGGAGATCAGGATCCTAATCCATCATATTTGGATCAACTGCATACACTATTTTAGATGATAGATGCCCAACTGTATACTTTCCAGATTAGGGTTTTTCGCTATATATTTGTAGCGACGGTTTCTTTCTTTGTAATGCAAGCAATACTGAGAGGTGTGAGGGACTAGCACTGTAACCCTATTCTCCATTGATAGTTTAGCAGGATCTCATCTCATCGGGGACATAGGCAACCTTGTCGAACCTCTTAAATCTGTGTGTATTGTTCGTTCTATTTTTTCATTATCTTCTGCATTATTTTAGGGTTGTGTTTCTTCAAATTGGTATCAGAACTCTAGGTTTTCGTTTTCTAGGGTTTACTATCACGATGGCAGGGAAGGGGGTCGAATGTCAAGTATGATATTGAGCGGTTCAATGGAAAGAATAATTTCACTATCTGGCATCAAAGGATGAAGGATCTTCTAATACAATAGGGCTTGGTGAAAACGTTATTGGGTAGTCGAAGAAACCTATAAAAATTACTAATAAAGATTGGGAGGAGATGGAGGAAAAGGTGGTAAGTGTTATTCGATTGAATCTTTCTAATGATGGCCTACAATATATTGTGGGTATCGAATTTGCACCACAGTTATGGGTGAAACTTAAAAGCATCTACATGACAAAGTCCTTAATGAACAAGTTGTTTATGAAAAAGCAATTGTATTCTCTACAGATGGAGGAAGGTACGGATCTATTAGAGCATATTAACATGTTCAATTAGATCATAAGTAAACTTACAAACCTGGAAGTTAAGATCGAGGATGAAGACAAGGCGTTACTATTACTGTCATCGCTCCCAGAATCATATGATCACCTGGTAAGGACTCTCTTATAGGAGAAGGAGACCCTTGAGATGGATGAAGTTGCGACTGCCCTCATGTCCAATGATACAAGAAAGAAGGTCAGTAGTACGAAATCTCAAGGAGAAGATTTTTTGGAGGTGATAAGGAGCAGAAAAGAGGGAGATCAAATCAGAAGGGATCTGGGAAGATTTGATCGAAATTAAAAGGAGTAAAGACAAAGGTATCTTATTACTATTGCAAGGAGAAAGGTCATCTGAAGAGAGAGTGCTTGAAGAGGAAGGCCAACATGAAGAAGAAAGGTGTAGATAAGGCATCTGAGGAAGCTAGCGTGGCAGACAGTTCAGATAGAGATGATGGAGATGTACTCTCTATATCATCAGGTAAGAATCAATCTTCTGATTCTTGGATTTTAAATTCTGGATGTTCATATCACATGTGTCCATATAAGGATTAGTTTGATACATATCAACTATATAATAGTGGGTCTATCCTAATGGGGAATGATGTTGTATGCAAGACTATTGGGGTAGGCACTATCAAAATCAAAATGTTTGATGGGGTAGTAAGAACTTTAGTAGATGTGAAACATGTACCAGAATTAAGGAAAAACTTAGTATCTTTAGGAGCACTTGACACAAATGGCTACAAGTACATAGCAGAAGGTGGAGTTCTCAAAGTTATTGAGGATGTTATGGTTGTCATGAATGGACAACTAATAGAAAACCTATACAGACTCATAGGGAGCATGTTACAGGTGGAGCATCTGTGACTACAGATGTAGAATTCGATATAGATGATACCTATCTATGGCATATACGGTTAGGGCCTATGGAAGAAAGAAGATTGATGGAGCAAAAGGAAACTATTGAAGGGAGTGAAAACATGTAATCTGAACTTCTGTAAGTATTGTGTGTTCGGGAAACAGTGCAAGGTTAGTTTCAAAACTGCAAAATATAAGAGTAAATGGGTGCTTGATTATGTACACAGCGATGTATGGGGTCCTTTAACAACAAAATCTAAAGGTGAAACAGAATACTTTATGACCTTTGTTGATGATTACTCAAAGAAAGTTTGGATCTACTTCACAAAGCATAAAAGTGTGGTGTTCACTAAATTTAAGGAATGGAGGCTAAGGTAGAAAGGAAGACAGAAAAGAAAATTAAGTACTTGAGAACAGATAATGGAGGGGAGTACACGTGCTAGCCATTTCTAGAATTGTGTAAAGCTGAAAGGATTACACGTCACTTCACTGTTTCAATAATACCACAGTAAAATGATGTAGCTGAAAGGATGAACAGAACACTTCTAGAAAGAGCTCGGAGTATGAGGTTGAATGCAGGGTTGAGCAAGAGATTTTAGGTAGAAGCAATGAATATGGCATGTTTTCTCATCAATAAATCTCCATCAAAGGTGATTGATTGTAAAATTTTTGAAGAGGTATGGATAGAAAAACCAATAGATTATTCTATTCTAAAAATATTTGGTTGTCCAGCCTATGCACATGTTGAGAGTGAGCAAAGTTCCAAGTTAAACTCAAAGTCTAAGTAGTGTATCTTTCTTGGTTTTAAGAAAGGCGTAAAGGGATTCAAGTTGTGGGATCCAAATTCACAGAAAGTTGTGGTTAGTAGGGACGTGTTTAATTAGTATCATATGGTGAAGTCAAATTACAATTCACAAGCAGTTGATAAAAATAAAGAATGTTCTACTATGCAGGTGGAGTTAGGTGAGCCAAAAACAACAAGAGAGAATGAGTCATTCAGTGATAACCAGGACAACAGAAAGCAGTAGAAGTTCCCTATACTGTGACAAAGGGTAAAGGAAAGCGTACTCACAAAGCACCTGTGAGATATGGGTTTAAGGACATGGTTGCCTATGCCCTCACTGTAGGTACAGGTGATCCATCTTCCTACTATAATGCTTTAATTGATGCACAACATGATAAATGGATGGCAGCTATGATGGAGGAAGTTGACTCTCTACAGAAGAACAATACTTGAAAAATTGTGAAAAAACCCAAAGGAAGAAAAATCATTGGGTGTAAATGGGTCTTTCGTAAGAAAGATGTAGCATCTAAGAAAGAGTGTGAAAGATATAAGGTCAGACTTGTAGCCAAGGGCTATGCACAAAAGGAGGGGATAGACTACAACGAAATATTTTCTCCAGTAGTAAAACATACTTCGATCAGGGTACTGCTTGCTTTGGTGGCTATATATGATTTAGAGCTTGAACAGTTTGATGTGAAGACTATATTTCTTTATAGTGACTTGGAGGAATAGATTTACATAGAGCAGTCTGAAGGTTTCAATGTGCAGGTAAAAAAAAAAATTGTTGTCTACTTAAAATGTCACTTTATGGTCTTAAGCAATCTCCTAGGCAGTGGTACAAGTGCTTTGATTCCCACATGATAAAGATTGGCTACACAAAAAGTAAGTATGATAGTTGTGTTTATTATAAAGAGTCAAGTGATAATTCCATTATTTTGTTGATGCTTTATATTGATAACATGCTCATTGCTGCAAAGAATAAATATAATATAGTTTCTTTGAAGTTTTTGTTGAATGCTGAATTTGAGATAAAGGATCTTGGTGCTGCTAAGAAGATCCTTGGCATGGAAATTCTTAGAGATAGAAATGCAGGTAAACATTGGATAACTAAGAAGAGGTATATTGAAAAGATGCTAGAGCGTTTCAACGTGAAAAAAGCTAAGCCAGTTAGCACTCCGTTAGCTAGCTACTTCAAGTTATCTGAAAGGGAATGCCCTATAACACATGAGGAGGTGGAGCAGATGTCTCAGGTCCCCTATGCTAGTGCAGTTGGGAGTCTTATATATGCTATGGTTTGTAGTAAGCCGGATTTGTCTCATGCAGTCAGTGTTGTCAATAGATACATGAGTAATCCAGGGAAGGAGCATTGGAATGTAATTAAGTGGATCTTCAGATATTTAAGCAAGACTAAAGATATAGGTGTTATGTTCAGTGGTAAGGGAAGTTTCACAGAATTGGCGAATTATGTTGATTCTAACTATGCCGGTGATTTAGACAAGAGGAGGTCTACTACAGGGTATGTATTTACATTGGCTGGTGGACCTATATCATGGAGGGCAATGTTTTAGTCTACAGTTACATTGTCCACTACAGAGGCAGAGTACATGGCGGCAGTTGAGGCTACCAAGGAAGAAGTCTAGTTGGCTGGATTGGTTCGTGAGTTGGGGTTAGAGCAAGGAGGTACAGTGTTACATTGTGACAGTCAGAGTACTATACATTTTGCAAAGAATCAGGTGTTTCATGCAAGGACAAAGCATATTTATGTGAGAGTTCACAAGATCAGGGAGCTTGTGTCAGAAGGTAGTATTCACTTGAGAAAAATTCATACAGATCTCAATCTTGTAGATATGTTTACCAAGCCAGTTACTATAGAGAAGTTCGAGTCTTGTTTGGATTTGATTATTGGTACTAATTGTTGAAGATGATGGGCGCACCAAATAAGTGCGGGTTCCAATTAGTTCAATCATCTAGTCTCATTTTTGACACCCAAAAATTGGATGGTTAGAAATTTTGGATTAATAGGTGGATATCTATCCACCATTTAAACTAATTAGCCAACATATAGGAAAAAATAACTTAACCGACTGATTAAGGGACGATAAAGACTGATTAAACCAAACTAATTAAGATGGATGACTGAGAAATTGATAATCAACCCGTCTTGATCTTGGTTTTGAATAAACCGACCGGTTAATACCCCTAAAAGGTGTATTATTTTGACATTTTTTTAAAAGATGATTTCAGCCCTCTTCAAATAAAATTTGTCATTTATGATGCATAGATCAGACCGTAAAATGCTGCAACCATATAATATATAAACATGTAAAAAGTATTCAGCAAAGAATACACAACAAGAAAATCAAATGATTATCAGAAGTTTGATAGTCCTTAGTGAAGTCACCACTATGAGAACATTGGGTTCCTTAGTGAAGTCACCACTATGAGAACATTGGATTTTCATGACCCCTTGTTGTTGGAAGGGAAGGAGAGAAAGAAATAGAGAATCGTCATCCAAAGTAAGCTCTAAGACCCAAAAATAAAATATCACTCTATAGAACTAGGGTTTGAGTTAGTTATGGATCTTCCGAATTAAACCGATCTTCCAATTTACTTGATTAAAGTCAAGTAGATATAACCCAAAATAAAGAATAGAAACAAACCCAGAATAGGGGTAGTCCGTAGTCGGGTAGACTCATTAATTTGGTACGGTATCTATATCGGTATGAGGTTCTTGTATCGAGAGTTCGAGACACAATTCGGTAAGGTATCGGTATGGGATATCACTTAAAAACACACCATACCATACCGATACCATACCAAATGCCAGTACCAAATACCGAACCGAGCAAATTCATTATAGTATTGGTATGAACTTCCTGTACCGAATCACTTTTCAGTACGGTATCAATATGGGTATCTATGGCTTGCACCATACCGATACTATACTGAATTGACACCCTTACTTGTCCCACAACCTCGTCCCCACCATCACCCTCCCTCTCCATCCCCTACTCGCACTTTGAAGGATAAACAATATATTCCCCAAATAACATCATCACCTTAACTATTTATTCTCGGCTAATACTGATCCGATACCAATCTGAATCAACCTAGATTAGACAATTTTTCCCTTGATCCATGCAGTACTGATACCCAACCAAAATTGCTTAGGAATCGATATCATACTGATACGGATTGGCCAATATCAATTACTAAATCCATGGTCTAGATGACCAGCCGTTGAATGCACTAAATTCATTAATAAGATGTAAACTTTGATACTCTTAATATGGATCACATTTGCAAAACTCTTTTCTTTATTCATCATCAGAGGAGGATGAAAAGACAATGATAACAAAATTTATCTTGCCTTTCCTTATTATCTTATTTCACACAAAGTGATCAAGAGCAGGCAATCTGGGAGCTGGCCAGAGTAAAGGTAAATGGAGTGCCCGATGCATATTTGAAACTAACTGATTTGGAACCATACAAGGGCTGTGTAAGTGTGCATGTATTCCCATTCACTGTTAAGACTGAAGTGTCGATGCTCTTCACTGCAGAAAATCCTGGACAGCTCAATGTCACACTAGTTTGGGTGCAATAGCAGGTGTTAGTCACTGTCACCTCATACTCAGCTTCCCCTCCTACCATCTTCCCAGTTTTATCTTGTGAAACTGTGAGGCTTTTCAAGCTGCATTGGCACAAACCTGTAGTTTTCAAATCAACAACCAAGACCAAACAATAAGGGAAAAAAAAAAAACCAAAATTATAATAACTTTTCTACTAACAAAATTGATCAAAATAAGGGGAACTACTGACCCTTCCCAAGGAGATTGAGGATGAGAATTGCATAGAAGAAGGATCTCATTGAAGCTGCCATATCTCTTCTGCTATCTAGCTAGATGGTGTTTTGAGTCTTCTTCTATATCTTTTTAATTGGCTGAAATTCTATTATTTATATTCTCTTTGTCACCCAAATTTGGCATATTGATTTTCAGTCATATATAGGGAAAAAATTAAATACCAAATCATATTTATCAAGTTTTTCTCTTTTGGAAAATCAACCACTGTATAAGATCCTCGCCCTTAAACTTTGGCACAAACTTGTCAATAATCATCAATGGTTGTGACGCACTAATATATATAGAAGGATGAAAATAAGGCAAGCAAAGTATAACATACAAGGAGAAGTTACTATAGAAGGTCTAAGATTCTATTTTGTATTAATTCTATGTAAATCTATGCATATTTTCTTCTTATTGGTTCTACAATTTATGCCACCTATGGTAGGGTTATAGACCAGATTCTCTCTTGGACCATGACCTCCTGCAACAATCTCACACTATTCGTTAAGTGTGGGCCCTCAAACCCAAAGGTGGAACCCCGCATTCCTTGAATGGTGTGTGATTGTTGCAGGAGGTCATGGTCCATGAGAGGATCTGATCTCCTTATTTTTCCTCCCTCTCCTAAAATTTCTCCCTCTTTTTCTCCCTTGTCACATTTCTCTCTCACATCGAATGGATCCGGATCCTCTCCATAGAGCCCATGGACCACAGAGTGATCTCACGGTCGGGGTGACCTCGAGACGTGCGCCTAGTTCCTCCCAGACTTGGGATCACGTTATGGTCCATGGGCTCATGTGATTATATTTTCTATTTAAAAAATAGTTTTTGTCAAAAAATTTCTGTTGTATCGATAATAGCCTTTAACTGACCAAACTAAGTGTGCTAAGCATATATAAAAGACGATAGTGATTGACAAGATATGTTATACCTAGAATGAACCAGAATTATCATTTTGTGGTTGCATTAAATTTGTAGTTTGAATGAATCGGAGTATGCACCAGAGTTAAATAATTATGTCAATGGGGATTTGAAACTTAAAGGTTGTTCTTCTCATAAATTCTCAGTTTTGTTAATTAGTGGTCAATTTGAATGTGACTGGAAGACTGTTGGGACTGATGGCGGAAGGAAATCCTGGAGACGACCCTGGAGGTGGACTAGTACTGGAAAGGGGAAGACAACTCCTGCTGACAGATCTTTGGAAGGCTCACCCTTCCTTGGTGCCAGCAGTGTCCACTGGCGACATTATGGAGGAGGGGGGAAGTGGTTCTGCGGCCATTACAGGGGGTGGCAAGGAAATCATATGCGCCTCCATAGTTGGATCGGAAGAGGTTGCTTTCGACAAAGGGATCCTAGGTGGGAATCACCTTACTCAAAAATCATTTGCCAAGTCTGTAGATACAATTTTGCCAATGGTGGATGATCTACCTAAGCCCGTTCATGCCGGAAACTCAACGAAAGTGATAATACCTCAGGAGGAGTATGAGGATTGCTTAAACAAGTACAAATTTGCCCTGATTTGTCGTATCAATTTTCGTTTTATCTCACTGGATGATGTTCGCAAAGAAGCCAAGGAGATTTGGAAATTGAAAGGAAAGATGAAGATGGTGCCTATGGGGAAAGGTTTCACCATATTCCAGTTCAATTCTGAAGGGGATATCGCTCTGATGTGGAGGCGAAGCCCTATAAAGGTTGGAAGGCAGTATGTTCGCTTTCAAAGATGGTATCCAGATTTTAGTATCCATCAAAAACAAATCAACAAGGCCCTAGTTTGGGTGCAGTTTTCTGATCTGCCTTTAGAATATTGGCATGAGAATGTTCTATTAATGATGGCCAAGGCAATAGGGTGGCCAGTTGCACTTGATCACCGCACCAAAAATGTTCTATATGGGAACTATGCCCGAGTCCTAGTTGAGATGGAGGTGGGGGAGCCAAGGCTTGAAGAAATTCAGGTCAACATAGGCAACCTGGAACCGAGAATTTATTCTGGTTTAAGCAGCAGGTGCTCTACGAGGACTCTCTGGGGCAATGCGGCATCTGCAAAAAGCTGCGGCATTAGGTGCATGCATGCCGTGAAAAGAAGGCACCTGATGAGAAGCAAAATTCTCTGGACAAGACAGGGCTTCCTGGAGCGGTGTATGAAGAAGATAGAGTCGACTCGGGTAGTGGTGACTCGCTGGGTCGAAATGGTACTTCTATGGAAAGATTTGACCAAGTTTTAGTGCAAAAAAATTCAAATGCTCAGCAGCCATTTCAAAATGTTGAAGGGGGAGGGATTGAATCTATGCCTACCAACATTAGCTCCTCTTAGTTTCCTTCTATGGAGAGGGGAGAGATCTTAATTGATTTGATTGCTTCAAATCACAATCTTGCAGGTAAGCAAAGATTATCACAGGATAAGGAGGTGGGTAGCATGGAAACATCTCCAAAGGAGAGGAATCTAATATGGATTCTTTGGATAATGACTCAGATTCGACTGAGGATGATGTAGATCGGTCTAGTTCAGATTTAGGTTCTGAGATGGAGTTGGATCCAAACCAACTTGATGCGGATGATGGAGGAGCACCAAACCAGCCGGGGCTTCACTCTAATGATGAACCAATCGTGATGCCGCCTGAGGACGACTACACGGTGGTGACTCAGGGTGTTGTGTGAGTTTCATCGAGACCCAAAAGGTCAGGGACAGCTTTAGGGAGCTCCCACGGTGGGTTGGCGGGTAAAGGTGGTCGTCCCAATGACAACGGAGTGCACGTGTCTTCCTCAACTGTTACTTAGAGTAGAAGGGAGGTGGCTAGGATGGGGGTTCTGGTTGTGGATAAAGTGGCGGTGATAGAAAAAAAGGGGAATGATATAGGGGATAAAAGGGGAAAATCGAAGAAAGGTGGTGGTCAGACCTCGAGGTCTGATAAGGCTAAAAGGAAAAATTGATTCCTATGAAGATATTTTTTTGGAATATCAGGGGAGTTAAGAAGGCAGCGGCTGCTAGAGCATTGCAAAAATTTTTGCATAACCTCTCTCCAGTGGTGGTCTGCATAGCGGAACCCATGGTGGACTCTCTATCTTTCCCTTATGCTCTTTTTGATCGCCTTGGCTTCAGGGCAGAATTAATTCATAATTCTCGTTGCGATAAGGTTCCTAACCTTTGGATTATTTGGAAAAATTCCCTAAGGCGTCCGGTGGTCGTTCAATCCTCGAAGCAGCTGATCTCAATTTCCTTGGAATGGAATGGTCAGATGTTGTTGATTTCTATGATTCATGCCTCTTGCTTTAGGGCCGAGCATAGGAAATTATGGATGGATTTGGTTGCATTAGCCTCTTCCTCCCTTCCATGGGCAGTCATTGGTGACTTTAATGCCACGCTCTACTCCCATGAGAAGCAGGGTCCAAGTAGATTTAATGTGGGTGCAGCGGCGGAGTTTCAGGCGATGGTGGATGCATGTGAATTGATTAGAACCCCTTCTCAGGGATCCAAATTCACCTGGACGAATAAAAAACGTACAGGTCATGTGGCAGCAGTGCTCGATCGAAGTTTCTTCAATGCTCGTTGGTTAGATGTTTTTGGTGATTGCACTCAACAAGTCCTCCATTGGTCAGTGTCAGACCATGCCTCTATTTTAATCTCTTCAGGGGCAGCCCTTAAGCCTAGGAATGCCCCTTTCCGTTTCCATCATTTTTGGATGGATGAAGGGTCTTTTGAGGAGCTCATGAGGGAGGTGTGGCTTAGGGAAGTAAGGGGTGGCCTAAAGGAAGGCTTGTTCAGAAATTAAAGGCTGTAAAGGGTGCGCTTAAGAGGTGGCTGAGACAGACTTTTCCAAATGCTGATTTGGCCCTAAAGGAAGCAACTGATGAGGTGGTGGAAGTGCAGCGGTCCATTGACCAGGTTGGTATGATGGATGAATTATTTTCTAAGGAAGCAGAGGCTAAAACAAAGCTCTTGAAAGCTGTGGAATTACATGAAAACCTTTGGGCAGAGAAAGCTCACTGTAAGTGGGCTAAATTAGGTGATAGAAATTCAAAGTTTTTTCAATTATCAGTGAAGGTGCGATGTGCCAAAAACTGTATTCGATCACTGAAGAAACAAGATGGATCGGTGGTTTCAGAGCAGGGGTAGTTGGCAGAATATATCTCGAATTATTTTCAAGACTTCCAAAAGGCCGATCATTGTGAAACTTATTCAGAATTGCTTTAGGTCATCCCCCAGAAGTTGAATAGAGAAGACTCATTGGCTTTAGAAGTTATCCCTGAGACGGATGAAATAAAGAGGGTGGTTTGGAGTCTTGATCCAGAGAGCTCGCCGGGCCCTGACGGTTTCCCTGGAGCCTTCTTCAAGAAGTGTTGGGAAATTTTTGGCATTGATTTTTGTGAGGCTGCGCATGCCTTTTTCAAAGGTGGTACGCTGCCTAATGGGGTGAACAATAGTTTGGTGGCTTTAATCCTAAAGGTGGAAGGGGCAGCATCTTTGGATAAGTTTCGCCCCATCTGTATGGAAAACTTCTTTTGTAAGGTGCTATAAAAAATAATGGCTGAGCGGCTTTCTTGTCTCCTCCCTCGCTTGATGTCAGAAGAACAAGGGGCGTTCCAAAAGGGCAATATAATTTCAGCAAACATTGGCTTGGCATCAGAGTTGGCAAACTTGTTACACAGCTCTGTTAGGGGCGGTGGTATGGGGATCAAGGTGGATGTGCAAAAGGCCTATGACACGTTGTCATGGGACTTCCTCTTTGTGGTGTCGAAGAAGTTTGGCTTCTCAGATGTATGGTTGAGCTGGATTCAGGAGATTTTGATTTCTTCTAGAATTTATATTTTGTTTAATGGTGGTCTAGTTGGCTTCTTCGGTGTGGAGTGGGGTTTGAGGCAAGAAGACCCAATTTCCCCTATGCTACTCATCTTAGCAGATGAAGTTCTATGCAGGGGTTTGAATGGTTTATTGAGAGAGGGGGAAAATAAAGGCTCTCCTTGGGCCGCGAGGGGCTATGGTTCCTAGTCACCTGCTCTTTGCTGATGATATTTTTATATTCATAAACGCCGCTGCCAAACATTTTAAATGTCTGCGTGACTTCCTCCACAAATATCAACTTTACTCAGGTAAAAAATTCAATCTAGATAAGAGCAAAATTTTCTTCGGCAAAGTTGCTCCCCCCAGGAAGAGGTTTATCGCGAACTTGATTGGAATCCCAATTTGTGCACTGCCTACAAAGTATCTTGGGGTGGAAATTTTCAAAGGAGCTATAAAAAAAGATAGGCTTCTCCCCCTGATGGACAAGATCAAGGGTCGTTTGCAAGGATGCAAGGGCAAACTGTTGTCCGTGGCAGGTAGGGCTGAACTGATTCGGTCTATCATCTCAGGTATGCCTATCCACAACTTTTTAGTTTATTGGTGGCCCGAGTCGGTGATAAAAGTAGTAGAGCGATGGATCCGAAACTTCCTATGGTCAAGGGAGATTGACACAATGAAGAAAATATCGGTTAAGTGGGAGGATGTGTGTAGACCCAAGGCTGAAGGGGGTCTAGGAATCAGAAGACTTAGGGAGGTGAATTGTGCGGGGATTAGTAAACTTGTGTGGTAGATGAAACATGAAGAAACAACTTTTAGCAAGATCTTGAGAGTAAGGCTCATGGACGAAGGTGGTGATCTCAAGAAGGAGTATAAGTCCTTCTCGATTCTAAAAGGCATCTCAAAGATGTGGAAGTTTGTCTCTTCTTTTGAGTGCTGGATGGTGGGGAATGGACATTCTTTTTTGGCATGATAGATGGCTGGGCCCTTTTTCAATTGCAGAGCGATCTCCCCTCCCTCCCTGTCATTTCCATAATAACTCATGTAAAGTACCAGAATTAATTGTGGATGGCCAGTGGTCTCTTCCTCGAGCCTTTTCGGAGTTCTTAAAAGGTATTGTCAGGGAGATCAAAAATATCTCATTACCGTTGGAGCAAAAAGATAAATGTTTTTGGTCCTGCTCTTCGTAGGTAATTTCACCACCAAATCGGCTTGGGAGGCTCTAAGGAAAAGAAAACCAGAGGAGAGCTGGGCGAAGGTTGTGTGGGGGGCTGACCTACTACCTCGTCAATCGGTGTTTGGTTGGAAGCTTATGCATGGTAAATTGCCCTGTGATGACAAGGTGAAAAGGAAAGGGGTCCCCCTTGCCTCCAAATGTGAGATTTGCAACAAGGTGGAGGAGTCGTTGTCCCATCTTTTCTTGGAGTGTGAGGGTGTTGTCTTTGTATGGAGATCCTTCGCCGAGGTTTTTCGGCTTCGTTGGCAAACGCAGTGGGCAGATTTGTCAGAGCTAGTACAGTGGTGGTCTCAAAACTCTAGCGCTATAGGTCTGGCTCAGATGTGGATGGCAGGTTTGATTCTAATCCCATATGTCATATGGATGGAGAGGAACTCAAGGAGATTCAGGGGGGCAAGCCGTTCCTTTTCTCAGATCGTCAAAGGCATCATGGATGAGATACAAAGGCGGGGTCCAAGAAAGCGAGATAGAATAAAAACTCGCTTGGACCTGCAATGGTGCTCCAGGTTGAATATCACGGCCCCAAAAAAGCGTGTTAAGGGAGTGCGGGAGATATTTTGGTTGCCTCCAGATGAAGGATGATGGAAATTAAATTGTGATGGTTCATCTCTAGGCAACCAAGGAAGAGTAGGGGCCGGTGGAATTATAAGGGACAGTACTACACAGATGATCTTGTACTATAGCTCTTTCTTAGGAAATGCATCTAGCTTCCAAACTGAATTTTATGCTTTGATTGAAGGTATTGAAAGAGCGAGAGAGATGAATTGTAAGTGTTTGTGGATCGAATGCGATTCGGTATCAGTGGTTATGATAGTGCAAAGGGGTCTAGTGCCGTGGTTTGTGTGGCAGAGGTGGGCCTCTCTTCTCTCTTTCCTGAAGAGTATCTACTGGGAAATTACTCATTGCTATCGGGAAGCTAATCCCATAGCAGATTTTCTAGCAAATACGGCTGTGAAGAAGGAGGAATCTTCTACAATTTTGATGTGGCCTTCGGAGATAATACAGTATTTTCAGGATGATGCGATGGGCAAGTCGCGTTATAGATTCTACTAGGGTGTCTCTATCTTCTTGATGCCTGGTCCTCCTCTCTGCTGATGGCAATGCTGAAGGTGGGGAAGAATTTTCTGGGACTTCATTGGTAGTTTCTATTTTCTTATTTTTTTCCTGGTACTTTGGGTTCATTGTACAATATTTTCCCTCTCTTCTTAATATACATGACCTTTTAGCCAAAAAAAAAAAATAGTCGTCAATTTAATCTTAATTTTGAAATTTAATATTTAAAACAACATTCACATCAATTTATGTAAATTTAGCCTTTCAGTTCTTTGTGGGTTCGACTCATTTCTTACCATTATCTTGTAGTTAGGGTTTTATTTTGATTCATTCATGACAACGATCATTGTCTTAGTTTGTAGAGTAATTTTTCATTAAGACAAACAAAAGACCTTGGACATTTACTAAGGTAGCCCCTAAATAGCTGTCCCGTAGTAGTTCAGATAGGTCCCAATTTTTGTGGACAAGTATACTCAAGATCTTTTGCTGATATATCAAGTTCATCCTAGTCATGGAGTTTGATATGCAGTAAAATAATGCATTAACAAAATAAAGGACTACCAAGTGAGTGCATGAATATATATACATAAGGATGGAAAACACCTTATTATTATTATTTTTATATTGGTCTGCCAACGTTGTCCAGCATGGGTTCTTCAAGTGGCTGACGCATGCTATGTAGTATGTTTTATTACTTTAGTCAGTTTTGTTTTGGCTTTTTTTTATTATAGCATGGTTTAGTTGGTTGGCATGTGTTAGTTTATGGGTCCTTTGGTTCTCCATATATCTCTAGGCCATATTAATTGGTCAACCATTTGACTGCATACATACCGTGATATTCTGTATATGGCATGCGTTGAGCCGCCTGCATACTGTGATACTCCATGTTTGGCATGAGCTGCTCTTGTGTCCATTATGGCTCTATCTCTTCCTATGAAAGAGAAATTTGCACATGTTAATGAAAGTTGTGTTTACAATTGTATGTCTTGGGAAGTTATTGGTTTTACCCATCCTCTACCTTAGTAGGCCCCGTTAATAACATGTACAATAGGTTTGCCATATTTCCAGTCCTTGGTTTCTTGTTCTAAGCATTGAAACCTTTTGTAACTCATGTCTTCTATTTAAAGGAATTGATTTTTACTAAAAAAAAAAGAAGAAAAGAATATATTATATATATACATGAGGAAGGTACGTTGTTACATCAAGCCTGAGATTATGACGGTTTTACCCTTTGAGAAAACCCTTTTGTCTGAATCTCCGAACAATATGGGATATTTTGGATAATCAAAAGTTGACTTCGTTTAATATTTTTGTCTTATAAATCATACAAAAAAGTTTTGTCTTTACTATGTCACATTATTATCACCATGTATGGTTACGAGGAGAATAACCCTAGTTAAATAGATTAATTGAACCAGTTTATAATGGATCAACCATTAAGAGAAGGGTGAATATATATATTTATATATCATACTATCATACTACTATTAAAAAGTACGTACTCCCTATCTTTGGTATACTTTTTCAAAAAGACAAAGAAACCATTGACATCTACCAAAAAACAATTTCAAATGACCAAAAAACACAAAAAACATTTTCAAATGACCAAAAAGCCCCTCAAAATGGAAGATGAAAAAAATAATTTATTCTCTCTCTCTCTCTCTCTCTCTCTCTCTCCATATTTAAATCTCTATAATTAAAAAATTTTCAAATGACCAAAAAACCCCTTAAAATGGAAGATGGAAAAAAATAACAATTATCTCTCTCTTTCAAAATGTGGAGGAGAAAGGGGGAAGTAAATCTTGCTATTACTCCTCCTTAAATCTCTCTCTCTCTCTCTCTCTCTCTCGCTCTCTCTCTCTCTCTCTCTCTCTCTCTCTCTCATTTTGTTTAAAGAAACTATAAAAACAATGGTTCAGATTTGTTTTGCAATTTTTGAAAACATCATATTCCTCTGTTACATCGACAATAGCAAAAATAATAATAAAAAGCAAAAAAAATCTTCTTTTCACATACAAGAAAATTAGTTTGGAGAGATAAAAGCTCTACAAGAAAGCATCAAGAAAAAATAATAGCTATAAGTTTGGGTGTGATTTTCGTAGACCAAACACTTTATAGATTTAAAAAAATTTCCAAATGACCAAAAAGCACAAAAAAAATTAATTATCTCTCTCCCTCTTAATATGGAGGAGAAAGGGGGAAGTAATTCTTGCTATTACTCCTCCTTAAATCTCTCTCTCTCTCTCTCTCTCTCTCTCCATATTTAAATCTCTATAATTATTTAAAAAAATAATAAAGTCTTTATACTATTAAAAAGTACCTACTACCGTCTTTGGTAGACTAAACCCCTCTAAATGGAAGATGGAAAAAAATAATAATTATCTCTCTCTCTCTCTCTCTCTCTCTCTCTCTCTCTCTCTCTCTCCATATTTAAATCTCTATAATTATTTAAAAAAATCTCATACATCCTCTCACCCCTCAAAATGAAAGATGAAAAAAAATAATATTAATGAAATCTCTACTATTAAAAAGTGCGTACTCCCTGTCTTTGGTATAACTTTTCAAAAAGACAAAAAAAACCATTAACATTTACCAAATTTTTTTTCCAAATGACCAAAAAACCCCTCAAAATGGAAGATGAAAAAAAAATAATTAATTATCTCTCTCTCTCTCTCTCTCTCTCTCTCTCTCTCTCTCTCTCTCTCTCTCTCTCTCTCTCTCTCTCTCTCTCTCTCTCTCTCCATATTTAAATCTCTATAATTAAAAAAGTTCCAAATGACCAAAAAACCCCTCAAAATGGAAGATGAAAAAAAATAATAGAGAAAATTACAATGCCACCCCCTAAACTTTGGTCTTTATTCAATGCCACCCCCTATACTTTTCAAAATACCAAAGACACCCTCTAATAATTTAAAAATATTCAAATCCGTACCTGCTGTTAGCCATCCCTGTAAAGTGATGGAATGTCTGTTAGTTTTTATTTAAAATGCCCAAAACACCCCCATATGATGTGAGTGGACCATATTACCCTTGACTCTTCTTCTAAACTCACTCACATATGGCTGGTTGACGAAACCAAGAAGGGAGCTTGTGCTACAACCATCGCCAAAACGTAAAGCTAAGGAAGAATGTGTGGATGGTAACAAACTAGATGCAACTTGTTCAACCATGTCTGTCAAGAAGTTCTGATCTCTAAAGAAAGTTCTAGTACTGGAGAAGATGACACCCAGCCCGAGATTTGATCTTGGGGATGTGAACAGAGTCAACCCAAGTTGACAAAAATCAAGACAATTAACATTTAGAGAGAGAAAATCCAAAGAGATGTAGAGAGAGAAACAACTTACCCCATGATGAGAAAAATAATGTGTGAAATCTTAGGGATATAAGTGTACATTTTGCCCCACTTTGGATAGTACTACTTCTGTTTTTCTTATTATTTTTTTTTTTAATTTTCAAGTCTACAAGAGAAAATGCTTAAAGTGAATCAAGAACCGGTCCAAGCTTGAACTAACTTGTCCAAATGTGGGACCTACTCATTAGTACTACATCCTTTCTCCTACAAAATCCTGAACATTATTCTCTCTCCTTGCCACCTCACAAGATCTTGAAGATGCTATGCAGGGAATCCTTTCTGATTTAGTCAAGGTTGCAAGATATTGGTTAATATTTCAGGGAAGGAATAGAATTTGTTAATTTTGGAAACAAATTCTCTCTTTCCTCACACAATATCTCAGAGAATGAGGATTTTTACCAAGATTTAATTTAATTTTATTTTCTTTCTTTTCTTAAAGAAGGCTTATAGAAGGAAGAAGGTAAGACCAAAGCCCTATAAAAGTCCCTTCCACCCCCCTCTTAGAAGGATTATTCCCCTTAGTTTATTTTCTAGTTTATGCTTAGTTCTCTTCTCTCTATCTCCCTCTCTCACTCTCTTTAGTTTTATTTCTTCTTTATTTTTGTTTTAATCATTTTTGTAATAGCTTTTTATTTCAATTAATGCTAGCACTTTTATTTTTATTCATATTTTATGTTTATGATTTATGCAACTGAGTTGTAATTTTTAAAGTTATAGTTTTAGGCTTAGATCAAGGTGACAAGATCACTAGCCATGGAACATCTTTTTTTTTTTTTCAAGATTTTTTTTCTCCAGACCTAGAAATTTCTTATTTGATTCATTCCAGATCTGGTTTTTAAGGTTGGTAGTATCTCAAATCACCCAAGCTTTCAAGTTTAAGCATTGATTCAGGTAGGTAGGCTTCTTCAATAGTCTTCTCTCCCCACTCTCATTCCCTCTTCTGACTACCCTTTCTTTCTTAATTTAAGATTTTAATTTTAGTCATTACATTATTGTTTTCCCTGTCTCCTAAGGTTCATGGATAGTGTATGTGTTGGCTTTGCCCCTCCTAGCCATAAAACCATAATTTTATTGTTTTTATTTTAATTTTCACCATTTCCCTAAAGTCAAGTAGAGTAACCCCTGTAAGAGTGACTCTCTAGTCAAGTAGAGAAGCTCATATTATGATGCATCCCTTGAGCTAAGTAGAGAAACCTTCTTGTGAGCCTTTCTCTAGCTTTATCCCATTTTTTTTCCTTTAGTTTTATTTTAGCATATTTTTTCCTTCATTGCTTTTTAATTGCATGGGTTGTTTATTTTCAGTTATTTATTTATTTAATTTTAATTGCATAGCTTGCGTATTTAAATTCTTAGGTGACGAATGGTTAGGACGTTATTTTAAATACATATGTTTAAGACAGTAGTTAGAATTAGATCACAACCATTAATCGATTCACTTTTACATTATTAAAAGAAGAAAAATATAAAGTGGTTGTTCTCTCTGTATTCGACCAATAGCTACATTGATCCGTACGCTTGCGGTTACATTTTAAATCTTAACAAGTTTTGGGCGCCGTTGCCAAGGAGACAGTTCCATGTTATTTTTTATTTTCTTTTGGTAAATCAGAGTGCTTTGTTTGTTTTGTTTTGTTTTTCTTCTTCTTTTATTGAATTCCTGAGAAGAACAACTTGTAATAATAGTTGTATCGGTGGAGGTCACCAAGCCTTACAGTATGATAAAGACAGGTTTTGCTCTGTAGCAATACCTCAGGAATTGACCTGAGCAACCCCGGATCCCTGCCGGTAAGCTCCCAAAAAGCAAAAAAAAATTCTTTCCATTCTTTATGCTTGTCTTACTCTAGTTGTGGGTAGTTTTCTGTTGCATGAGTGTGTGAATCCGTGATTCTACCAATCATTTAGTAAAAGTATCTATTTTAAGAATGGCAGAACAATCTAGGCCTACTTTAAAAGATAGATTCTACCCAGCCAGAGCCGTCCAACCTTCTTGCATTAAATTACCAGCTGCCACAGGGAACAACTATGAGCTTAAAACTCAATTCATCACTATCTTACCCCACTTCCATGGGCTATCCTCTGAAGATGCTTATTTGATCCTGAGAGAATTTGAGGAGGTTTGTGTCCTCATGAAGATACAACAGGTCAGTGATGATGCTGTTAAACTTAGATGCATTATCTTTTCGCTCAAGGATAGAGCAAAAAGATGGCTATATGGGCTGCCAACTAATTCCATTACCACATGGGATCAATTTACAGCAGCGTTCTTGAGAAAATTTTTTCCCTTGCATAAAACAAATAAACTTAAGAGCGAGACCATGCAGTTCCAACAAAAACCTCAAAAGTCATCTTTTAGACTCATGGAAATGTTCCAAGACCTTCTCCAAGAGTGTTCCCATCATGGTATTAACGAATGGCATATTTGCCGAATAATTTATGAAGGGATAGACTACCATACCAAGCAGATGTTAGAATCTGTGTCCTACAGGCTTCATAGCTTATGTAGACGAAAACGAAGCTTGGAACTTTTTGGTTGACCTAGCTGAAAAGACAAGAAAATGTGAGTCTACTCAAAAAAATGAGAGAACTATAGGAGGTAAAGGGTACTATGTCGATAGAATAGTAGCTAAGGAGACCCATTTAGACAGCCTCATTAAGAGAATAGAAACCCTTGTCCCTAAAGCACATGCTCCAATCCATCAAGTTCAAAATCAGGTCTCTATGTGCAATTGGTGTCACTCCCCTGGACTTTTAATGGAAGAATGCCCTAACAGTTATGGGGGCAATGAAAGTGTTAATGCTCTTTACCCGAACAACCCGTTTAGCAATACTTACAATCCAGGGTGGAAAAATCACCCTAATTTTTTATGGAGCCAAGGGAATCAAGGAGGTCCATCCAACATTCACAACTAAGGGCATCCTAGGCCCCAGAGGCCCAATTTTGCACCACTACCTAATTCTTTCCCTCGGCCTAATCTAGGTCCTCAGTCAAATTTTTCTAGGCCCCCTCTCTAAGCACCTTATCTACCACCCTCGGGATTTACATTCACTGGAGAAGCGGTAAGAACTAGTGAGCTAGAGAAAAGCATGGCCCTTCTCATGACAAGCCACAATAATATGGAGAGGCAACTCACCTAACTTGTCACAATCATGCATGAGAAGGAGAAAGGAAAATTACTTAGTCAACGAGAGCCGAATCCTAGACATCAGGTGCTAACTCCAAAAGGGCTACCTACTCCTCAACTCAAAGTTGTATAGAGTCAACAACACCAAGGGCCCTCCAACTAGTGTAATGTGGTATATGCCCTACGGAGTGGCTGAGAGTATCTACGGAATGGTACTACTCCTTCTCCACCATCTAACCTTTCTGTTGATCCTCCGACTATAGAGGCTACTACTATGCCTCCCATTCTAGGTTCGCTAGATGGACCTAAAGAAATAAAGGATGATTTGGTGGAAGCTACAAAAATGACTCTATTAATGAGAGAACTTCTGACAGTGTTTATGTTCCTCCTGTCCACTATTCTAACCATTTGATAAATAAGAAGAAGATAGCTTCAATGGAAAAAAAATTAGAAGTCTTCAAGAAGGTAGAGGTAAACATCCCTGTTTTGGATACCATAACTTAAATCCCAACCTATGCCAAAGTTTTTAAAGACTTATGCACTCACAAGCACAGCACAAGTGTGCCCAAAAAGGCGTTCTTAGCAGGTAATATCAGTTCAATGATCTCACAACCTATAGCAGCTAAGTATAAGGATCCTAGGTGTGCCACCATCTCTTGTGTCATTAGAAACACTAGTATTGATCATGCCCTACTTGACCTTGGTGCAAGTGTGAACCTTCTACCTTATTATGTTTATCAACAATTTAGATTAGGAGATTTGAAAGCCACAGGGACCACTCTCCAGTTGGCCGACCGTTCTGTCAAGATTCAGAAAGGGATGGTCGAAGATGTCCTATTTAATGTAGGAGAATTTATTTTCCCAATTGATTTTATTGTTTTGGACACCAAACCCTTCACCACTAGGGATAAGATCCCTATCATTCTTGGAAGACCATTTCTGGCTACCAGCAATGCATTAATCAATTGCCGGAATGATCTACTAAGGATATTTTTTGGCAACCACACTATGGAGTTCAACATCTATAGGTTGGGCAAGCAACCCACAATTTCTTCTGATGATATTAATGAAGAGGTCAATATGCTTGAGGATTTTTCTAATGATATTGTTAAAACTTTTGACATTAACTTTGATTCAGAATTCCAAGAGTGTATGGAAGAATTAAAGGATGATACTGAAAATTTCGTCTCCGAGGTTTGGAGCCTTCATACACCCTATGGAGCCCATTGGTCCTCTATCAATTTCTCTTCCTAAACCCTCAATTGTTGAGCCCCCTAAGCTTGATTTAAAATAATTTCCCTCTAACTTAAGGTATGCCTTCTTACGAGAAGATCAAACTCTACCAGTTATTATCGCCTCAGATTTAACTTCAAGTCAAGAGGAAGAGTTGATCAAAGTTTTAAAAGAAAAATAAGGAAGCCTTAGGTTTGACCATGGCAGACATTAAAGGAATTAACCCCTCAATCATTCAACATCATATTCACCTTGTGGAGGATTCAAAACCTTCTAGGAAACCACAAAGAAGGGCTAATCTTATGATGCAAGAAGCTATCAAGAAAGAGATCCTAAAGTGCTTGTATCATGGTATCATCTACCCTATTTCTGATAGTGAGTAGGTAAGTCCAGTGCACGTGGTGCCAAAGAAGTCAAGGGTTATAGTAGTCTAAAATGTTGAAAATGAGTTGATCCCTACCCATGTCCAAACAGGATGGTGTGTGTGCATTGACTACAAGAAGTTAAATGCGGTAACTTGGAAAGACCACTTTCCTTTGGCTTTCATTGATCAAATGTTAGAGCGCATAGTCAGACATGAGTATTATTATTTTCTTCATGATTATTTCGGCTATAACCAGATTCCTATTGTCTTAGATGACTAACACAAGACCACCTTTACATACACCTATGGAACCTTTGCGTATCGGCTTATGTCTTTTGGGATTTGTAATGCCCCTACCATTTCCAAAGATGCCAAAGATGCATGATAAGTATTTTCTCTAATATGGTGGAGCACTTTTTGGAAGTATTTATGGATGATTTTTCTATTCATGGCTCTTCATTTTCTAATTGTTTGCATCATCTTTCTTTAGTACTCAAACAATGCAAAGCAACTAATTTAGTCCTTAGTTGGGAGAAATGTCATTTCATGGTTACACGAGGCATAGTGTTGGGTCATGTCATTTCCAAAGAAAGGATCAAGGTTAATAGAGCTAAGGTGAACTTAATTCTAATTTACCACCTCCCAAGTTAGTTAAGGACGTTCGTTCCTTCTTAAGTCATACAGGGTTTTATCATCGGTTCATCAAGAACTTCAGTCACATACTAGAACTCTCACCAATCTTTTGACTAAAGAGCAACCCTTCAAAATTTCTAGTGAATGCCTCATGTGCTTTGAGCAATTAAAGAAGGTGTTGACTGCAATCCCCATTATTCAAGCTCCCTTATGGACTGAGCCCTTTGAATTAATGTGTAATGCATCTGATTTTGCTATAGGGGCAGTCTTAGGGCAGAGAGTTGATAAACTTCCTCGTGTTATCTATAATGCCAGTAGAACTCTCAATGATGCACAGCTGAACTACACCACAACTCAAAAAGAATTTTTAACTGTTGTATTTGCATTAGAAAAGTTTCGTGCATATCTGGTAGGTTCTCATGTAATTATTTACACTGACCATGCATCTATTAGATACCTTATTCAGAAAAAGAATATCAAAAAATTTCTCATCAGATGGGTTTTACTTTTGCAGGAATTTGATTTAGAAATTAAGGATAAGAAAGGCAGTGAAAATTTGGTTGCAGACCATTTGTCTCGGTTACCCAATTCTTTGACTGTGGATACTCCAGTTAACGAGCAATTTTTCTGATGAGTAACTCTTTGCAACATCTAGTGAACCTTAGTTTGCAGATATTGTAAATCTTTTAGTTACAAGTAAGACTTCGGATCATTGGTCTTCCCAAAAGAAGTACTATTTTCGCTCATAGGTTAAGTATTTCTTTTGGGGTGATCCTTACATTTTAAAATCATGCCCTGACCAAATTATCCGAAGATTTATCCCTGATCATGAGCACCATTCTATTCTTTCCTTTTGCGATGATCAGGCTTGTGGCGGCCATTTTGGGCCTACTAAGACTGCGACCAAGATATTGCAATATGAATTTTATTGGCCCAGTCTCTTCAAGGATGCCTTTGCTTATTGTAAGGCTTGTTCTTTTTGCCAGTCTTTAAGAAAAATCAGTAGAAGGAACATGATGCCTCTCAACCATTTCCTCGTGGTTGAGGTTTTTGATGTTTGGGGAATAGATTTAATGGGCCCCTTCCCTAAGTCATGTGGATATGATATATATTTTGTTGGCTGTGGACTATGTGTCGAAATGGATTGAGGCTCATGCTTGTAAGACCAATGACCATAAGGTGGTCATTCAATTCTTAAGGAAAAATATTTTTTCCCGATTTGGTACCCCTAGAGCTATAATTAGTGATAGGGGAAAACACTTTTATAATAAACCTTTTGAGGCCTTAGTGAAGAAGTATGAGATTACCCATAAGTTGGCTACCCCATACCACCTCTAAACCAGTGAGCATGTAGAAGTGTCCAACCGATATATCAAACAAATTCTAGAGAAGATAGTTAACCCAAATCGAAAGGATTGGTCTAACCGTCTGTTGGATGCTTTGTAGGCGTACAGGACTGCTTACAAGACCATACTTGGTCAATCTCCATCTGTTTGGTATCTGGGAAAGCCTGCCACCTTCCTATTGAGTTAGAGCACCGTGCCTTTTGGGTGATTAAGAAATTCAACTTTGATTTTTTTACTGCAGGAGCTCATAGATGTCTCCAACTATCTAAGTTGGAGGAATTGTAAAATGATGCATATGATAGTGCAAAACTTTTCAAGAAAAAGGCTAAAGCTTTTCATGATAGGTACCTTATTAGGAAATCTTTTATGCCTAGTGATAAAGTTTTATTGTATAATTCTAGATTGTATATCTTCCTATGAAAACTTTGTTCTTGGTGGAAAGGTTATGAATCCACCTTGTGCAAACAGTATTCCCCCATGGTGCCATAGAGGTTATGAATCCATCCACTCAGAAAAATTTTAAAATTAATGGGCACTGTCTGAAGCCATTCCTTGAGTTGCCTTCAATACATGATGCAGAGGTCATGATTCTCTTTGAGCCTCTTTATGATGATATTTGAACCTATTTGGTAACTTCCTCTCCTTTGTCATTCTTGTTCTTTTGTCTTATCATTTTTTTTCTGCATTGTGGACATTGCACAATTTAAGTATGGGTGAGGGTTTAATTGTTTAGAACTTGGGGTTACTTTTAAGAGTTTTTCGGTGCTTTATACACACCCTATAAAAAAAAAATTTGAGATCTAGGACCCATCTTGGTACTATAATCCCTATTGAGATGATGGTAATGAGTATATGTCTTGAAGTGAGACCTCACTTAAATGATTTAGAGATACTTGTCTTAAGGTGTAGGACCATTTGTTAGTTGGTGTCCTTGTTCTTAGGTTAGGAGTTGAGACCATATTCTTGACATGGTATAAAAACATATAATATAAGTGAAATTTGGTCAAAAAGTAGAAAGTAAGTATAGAATTTCTAATAGGTAGACAGAACATTGTGCCTAATGAATCGGAGTGTTTTGATCAAACCTCTTAGGAATGAACACTTCCGAAAAAAACTTAGCATCACTGTCTTTGTTGGCATATACATAAAGCGAAGCTACTTAGTAACTTGGGTTTCTGGTGTTTGCTCCACATGTTATTCAGGCCAAATGTAGTGGAGTAGAATGAGTTCTCTACCAAAAAAAAAAAAGGATTCTATTATGTCTTGTTGTTTATGATTGGTCAACGCTCCAAAACCCTAGTTCATGGTCCCTACCTTATAATGTGGTTTGCCTTAGGATTGGTCGTACTTTAGAAGATACAAGGGTCGTCCCTATTTGAGATGTGTTATTGTTCTTAAATCTAGATGGAGTATCAAAATTCAAGTGTGGGGGTTCCTCGGTTGATGTGCTCTAATTGAAAGAGGGTGTGTGTTTTATAGTTATTGGAAGCTTTAAATGATAATTTTTCAAATTAATTTGAATTTTGGATATATATTCACTGCAAACACACATGAGACACAACTCATCCACTAGGGTAACTTAGGGGTTTAAAGGCTTATTGCACGTGCTAAATGTAATCGTGATTCCTACGAAAGTGAGTTAGGATTTTTCTTTCATTTTTTTTTTTATTTTCCTTGCTCGAGGATGAGCAAAAGTTAAGTATGAGGGAATTTGATGAGCACAATAATGTATGAAATCTTAAGGATATAAGTATACATTTTGCCCTACTTTGGATAGTACTACTTCTATTTTTTTTTTTTTTCTTTTTTAGTTTCCAAGTCTACAAGAGAAAGTGCTGAAAGCGAATCAAGAACCGGTCCAAGCTTGAACTAACTTGTCCAAAAGTGGGACACACTCATTGGTACCACATCCTCTTTCCTGCAAAATCCTGAAGATTATTCTCTCTCCTTGCCACCTCACAAGATCTTGAAGATGCTATGCAGAGAATCCTTTCTGATTTAGTCAAGGTTGCAAGATATTGGTTAATATTTCAGGGAAGGAATAGAATTTGTTTATTTTGGAAACAAATTTTCTCTTTCCTCACACAATATCTCAGAGAATGAGGATTTTTACCAAGATTTAATTTTATTTTATTTTCTTTCTTTTCTTCAAGAAGGCTTGTAGAAGGAAGAAGGTAAGACCAAAGCCCTATAAAAGTCCCTTCCACCCCCCTCTTAGAAGGATTATTCCCCTTAGTTTATTTTCCAATTTATGCTTAGTTCTCTTCTCTCTCTCCCTCTCTCACTCTCTTTAGTTTTAGTTCTTCTTTATGTTTTCTTTAATCACTTTTGTAGTAGCTTTTTATTTCAATTAATGCAAACACTCTTTTATTTTTATTCATCCTTTTATGTTTATGATTTATGCAATTGAGTTGTAATTTTTAAAGTTATAGTTATAGGATTAGATCTAGGTGACAAGATCACTAGCTGTGGAGCATCTTTTTTTTTCAAGATTTGTTTTCTCCAGGCCTAGAAATTTCAGATTTTGTTCATTTCATATATAATTTTTAGGGTTGGCAGTATGTCAAATCACCCAAGCTTTCAAATTCAAGCATTGATTCAGGTAGGTAGGCTTCTTCAATAGTCTTCTCTCCCCCCTCTCATTCCTTCTTTTGACTATCTTTTCTTTCTTAATTTAGGATTTTAATTTCAGTCATTACATTATTACTTTCCTTTTCCCCTAAAGTTCATGACTTGTGTATATGTTGGCTTTGCCCCTCCTAGCCATAGAACCATAATTTTATTGTTTTTATTTCAATTATCTCCCTTTCCCCAAAGCCAAGTAGAGTAACCCTTGTAAAAGTGACTCTCTGATCAAGTAGGGAAGCTCATATTATGATGCATCCCTCGGGCTAAGTAGAAAAACCTACTTGTGAGCCTCTCTCTTGCTTTATTCCCTTTCTTTTATTTTATCATTTTTTTCCTTCATTGATTTTTAATTGCGTGGGTTGTTTATTTACAATTATTTATTTATTTAATTTTAATTCCGTGGCTTGCGTATTTAAATTCTTAGATGACGAATGGTTAGGATGTTATTTTAGATACATATGTTTAGGATGGTAGTTAGAATTAGATCACAACTATTAATCGGTTCACTTTCGCATAATTAAAAGAAGCAAAAAATAAAGTGGTTGTTCTCCCTATGTTCGACCCGTAGCTATACTAATCCGTACGCTTGCGGTTACATTTTAAATCCTAATACCCCACAACCTATATCATTAACTATTCTAATGGATCCATCCTTGAGATTGATCAACTCGCTGATATCATCAATATAAGCATTAGTGCCGTTAGGGAACATGGTACCACCATTGGGAACTTGAATCGATCCCCTTCAAAACGAATCCAGTTCTAAACTGCCTTCTCCAGCGTTAATTCCTTGTGAGGCACATTAGCACACAACACTTAAGCTGCAGTCCATTCTTTAAATCGCCGCCAATGAAGAACTTCCCTGAGGCCATCGATCCCCTTGATCGGGCCATCTTCGCTGACGCCATGTCCCTTCCATTCTCTCAGGTTCAAACCAGAAAAATATCAGCAAAAAATCAGCAGAGAATTGGGGATTCAGTGAAAAAAGGAAAACCCAATTCTGCTCTACTTGACCTCTTTCTACTGTGAAAAAAATAAAAATAGATCTCACACCAAATTTAGGGTTTCAAATCATTTCCTTAAAAGGTAATCGACCATTAATTGACTTTGAAGGAAAAGATTCAAAGATCCTGGCAAAGTAGACGAAAGAGAACATGTCTATACTCTGTAGAATAGAGAGAGAAAGTGAGATACTTCTTCTCTCTACCAGCTCTCTACTATTTTTTGTCTCTTGGAATCGATTTTTTCACGGAGATCAAGATTGCTTCTTCCTAGAGACTACGACGGTGGTGAGAATGGAAAACCTAACAACATGAGGGATTTGCAAAGAGTAAGATGGTCCAACTCACCTTCAGTGGGGGTGTTTTGGATATTTTAAACAAAAACTAACGGACATTCCATCGCCTAATGGGGATGGCTAACAAAAGGGACATATTTAAAAAATTTTCAATTATTAGGGGGTGTCTTTGGTATTTTGAAAAGTACAAGGGTGGCATTGAATAAAGACCAAAGTTTAGAGGGTGGTATTGCAATTTTCTTAAAATAATAATTATCTCTCTCTCTAAACATGGAGGAGAAAGGGGGAAGTAATTCTTGCTATTACTCCTCCTTGAATTTCTCTCTCTCTCTCTCTCTCTCTCTCTCTCTCTCCATATTTAAATCTCTATAATTAAAAAAATTCCAAATGACCAAAAAACCCCTCAAAATGGAAGATGAAAAAAAATAATAATAATATTGCAGATTTTATGTTAAATAAATCCCTAATAACTAGGAATTATTTAGGGAGGGGAAGTTTTAAAGGAAACAAATAAGTCTACGTGGGAGAATCATTTGGGGATAGGGAGGTTTTAAAATAAATAAATAACTCTAATACTTGAATGAATTGCATGCAGATTTTATGTTAAATAAATCCATAATAACTAGGAATTATTTGGGGAGGGAAAGTTTTAAAGGAAACAAATAACTACGTGGGAGAATTATTTGGGGATAGGGCGGTTTTAAAATAAATAAATAACTCTAATCCTTGAAAGATGCGCATCCCCTCGCCTCCTTAATTTATGGAAAACTTTTCAAGTTGACTATAATATCCTTACTATAACAGAAATATTTCTCCTTGTTCTCTCACGAATATCCCCATTGGCCCGTTGCTTGAAGTTGAAACCTCTCTCTCTCTCTCTCTCTTCCTCTTTTAAACGGTCGCCGACCTCCCCAAGGGTCCCTCTGCAAAACGATGCCTCACTTCCCACCACGTATATCTCTCCGATCATCCATTAAAAAAAAAAACCCTTAACAACACTCGAGCCATCCTACTTCTCAATCATCCCTTAACAACACTCGAGCCATCCTACTTCTCATCTCCCTCCTCTGAGTCTCTTTTAAATAGCAGAAAACACCACCCCAACCACCCTTGCTTCTCTCTTTTTATAAGATTGCAACCTCCTTTGCACTGACATTGATTGCCACTACAAACCTTTGCCACAATGGAGAGCCTATCAGAAATCTCACTTTAATCCTCAATTTATTTTGTTCTTCATTTGTTTCTTTTTGTTTATTTTAAAAAAAGATGATGCAAGTTGTTGTTCATTGGCTTCCATTTCCTTTTAATTTTTTTTTTAACTATTTCTCTTTTCTTTTTATTGGATTCTCATGAACTTCCTTTATCATGTGAAGTTCTTGATAAAGGAAATACCCTAGAGAAGATTCAGGAGGATTTGGTTATGAAAATATTCTCTCCTGTAGATAAACCTGCAATGTTGGAGATCAAGATCCTAATCCATCATATCTGGATCAACTGCATACACTATTTTAGATGATAGATGCCCAACTGTGTACTTTCCGGATTAGGGTTTTTCGCTGTATATTTGTAGCAACGGTTTCTTTCTTTGTAATGCGAGCAATACTGAGAGGTGTGAGAGACTAGCACTGTAACCCTATTCTCCATTGATAGTTTAGCAGGATCTCATATCATCGGGGACATAGGCAACCTTGTCGAACCTCTTAAATCTGTGTGTATTGTTTGTTCTATTTTTTCATTATCTTCTGCATTATTTTAGGGTTGCGTTTCTTCAAATTGGTATCAGAACTCTAGGTTTTCGTTTTCTAGTGTTTACTATCACGATGGCAAGGAAGGGGGTTAAATGTCAAGTATGATATCGAGCGGTTCAATGGAAAGAATAATTTCACTATCTGGCATCAAAGGATGAAGGATCTTCTAATACAACAGGGCTTGGTGAAAACGTTGTTGGATAGTCAAAGAAACCTGTAAAAATTACTGATAAAGATTGGGAGGAGATGGAGGAAAAGGTGGTAAGTATTATTCGATTGAATCTTTCTAATGATGGCCTACAATATATTGTGGGTATCGAATCTGTACCACAGTTATGGGTGAAACTTAAAAGCATCTACATAACAAAGTTGTCACACCCTGTTCTCACTGAACCGGGCCAGTGATCGGGTTAACACCGGTTAACCCAAACCTGTCAGGATCATCTAATACTGTATTCCACCACAGCATACATATAACTAATAAAACTTATCAGATCAGCGAAAGACTAAGTTTTACTTGTGAATAGTCCTATAATACTTGATACCCGAATTGTGATACAATAGTTATAAACATGTGGGCCCGAAGGCATGATATTTACACAATAAAAGTACAATTCACATATCAAGTACATAAAGGAAACCATCAAAATAATCAGAGTACACAGCTCGGCTCGGTATCAAAGGCTAGAGCTCAGCTCGGCATCAAGGTTGGAGCCCAGCTCGGCATCGTATGGTAGAGCTCAGCTCGGCCTCAGAACTACGGTCCCGCAGCAGAACTCTCGCACGAGCAGTCAGTGCCGTGCTCTAACTCCTCAGGGGCCCACCGGTCCTCTTCAGGGAACTCGATTGTGGGACCCACCTCGTGCTCCTCAGATGTATGACCTGCAAAATCATCTAAAAAGGGGGTACCCGTGGGATGAGCTCACTAGCTCAGTAAGTGGTAAGATGGACCACACAACAGTCCACACATCAAAACACAATCATATGTACTACATGTCATGCATTACATTTTAAATCACATCCACCTAAGCAACATTACTAAGTCTTCGGTTTAGTGCTACTACAGCCACAATGTGCGTATACTCCGGGTACGAGCCACGAACTCCATCCCGCGATACGCCCATAGGGCTGTCGGAGAAGGCCCACCGTGAGTACTCAGAAAAGTAAAAACAATTCCATCCACCGGCTCTCAACAGAAAAGTAAATGACTGAAATTAAAGGTGCTGACTCCATTAATTTAAAAGTAGTACGATTGGCCCTCTTGAATGTACCACCGGGGTTGCTGACTATCCTATTGACCCGCCGGGCGTTATGTCTAACCGCCACAGTGACCCAAAAACCGTGACTACTGCTTCCCCCCAAATGGTAACCCAACACCTTAACCCCTGTTGGGAAGGGTCGTAGCACGGGATGGTGAAAATCCTAAACCGCATGCTCCTATATGACAATAGTACGATTGTATAGTGCCACCGCGTCCCATACCACGGGCCACCAATGCACTCGTTTCCAAGCCGACTACGGCATCTAGTCTATTAATGCATTATGCACCATGATGTCAACATTCATCATATAAGCATCTCATCACTTGGCATTTAGAAA